>NW_027489011.1:0-150673 GCF_050948215.1 Halictus rubicundus | reverse complement strand
TAGGATAGAGGATAGGATAGGATAGAGGATAGGATAGGATAGAGGATAGGATATAATAGAGGATAGGCTAGGATAGAGGATCGGATAGAGGATAGGATAGGATAGGATAGAGGATAGGATAGGATAGAGGAGAGGATAGGATAGAGGATAGGATAGGATAGAGGAGAGGATAGGATAGAGGATAGGATAGGACAGAGGATAGGATAGGATACAGGGTAGGATAGGATAGATGATAGGATAGGATAAAGGATAGGATAGGATAGAGGATAGGATAGGATAGAGGATAGGACAGGATAGAGGATAGGATACGATAGAGGATAGGATAGGATAGAGGATAATATAGGATAGAGGATAGGATAGGATAGAGGATAGGATAGGAAAGAGGGTAGGATAGCATAGAGGATAGGATAGGATAGGATAGAGGAGAGGATAGAGGATAGGATAGGATAGAGGATAGGATAGGATAGAGGATAGGATAGGATAGAGGATAGGATAGTATAGAGGATAGGATAGGATAGAGGATAGGATAGGATAGAGGAAAGGATAGAGGATAGGATAGGATAGGGGATAGGATAGGATAGAGGATAGGATAGGATAGAGGATAGGATAGGATAGAGGATATAATAGGATTGAGGAAAGGATAGGATAGAGGATGGGATAGGATAGAGGATAGGATAGGATAGGATAGAGGATAGGATAGGATAGAGGGTAGGATAGGTAATTGGATAGGATAGAGGATAGGATAAGGTAGAGGCTAGTATAGGATAGAGGATAGGATAGGATAGAGTATAGGATAGGATAGAGGATAGGATAGGATAGAGGATCGGATAGAGGATAGGATAGGATAGAGGATAGAGGATAGGATAGGATAGAGGATAGGATAGGATAGAGGATAGGATAGGATAGAGGAGAGGATAGGATAGAGGATAGGATAGGATAGAGGATAGGATAGGATAGAGGATAGGATATAATAGAGGATAGGCTAGGATAGAGGATCGGATAGAGGATAGGATAGGATAGGATAGAGGATAGGATAGGATAGAGGAGAGGATAGGATAGAGGATAGGATAGGATAGAGGAGAGGATAGGATAGAGGATAGGATAGGACAGAGGATAGGATAGGATACAGGGTAGGATAGGATAGATGATAGGATAGGATAAAGGATAGGATAGGATAGAGGATAATATAGGATAGAGGATAGGACAGGATAGAGGATAGGATACGATAGAGGATAGGATAGGATAGAGGATAATATAGGATAGAGGATAGGATAGGATAGAGGATAGGATAGGAAAGAGGGTAGGATAGCATAGAGGATAGGATAGGATAGGATAGAGGAGAGGATAGAGGATAGGATAGGATAGGGGATAGGATAGGATAGAGGATAGGTTAGGATAGAGGATCGGATAGAGGATAGGATAGGATAGAGGATAGGATAGGATAGAGGATAGGATAGGATAGAGGATAGGATAGGATAGAGGATAGGATAGGATAGAGGATAGGATAGGATAGAGGATAGGATAGGATAGAGGATAGGATAGGATAGAGGATAGGATAGGATAGAGGATAGGATAGGATAGAGGATAGGATAGGATAGAGGATAGGATAGGATAGAGGATAGGATAGGATAGAGGATAGGATAGGATAGAGGATAGGATAGGATAGAGGAAAGGATAGAGGATAGGATAGGATTGAGGAAAGGATAGGATAGAGGATAGGATAGGATAGAGGATAGGATAGGATAGAGGATAGGATAGGATAGAGGATAGGATTGGATAGAGGATAGGATAGGATAGAGGATAGGATAGGATAGAGGATAGGATAGGATAGTGGAATAGATAGAGGATAGGATAGGATAGGGGATAGGATAGGATAGAGGATAGTATAGGATAGAGGATAGGATAGGATAGAGGATAGGATAGGATAGAGGATTGGATAGAATAGAGGAAAGGATAGGATAGAGGATAGGATAGGATAGAGGATAGGATACGATAGAGGATACGATAGGATAGAGGATAGGATAGGATAGAGGATAGGATAGGATAGAGGATAGGATAGGATAGAGGATAGGATAGGATAGAGGAAAGGATAGAGGATAGGATAGGATTGAGGAAAGGATAGGATAGAGGATAGGATAGGATAGAGGAAAGGATAGAGGATAGGATAGGATTGAGGAAAGGATAGGATAGAGGATAGGATAGGATAGTGGAATAGATAGAGGATAGGATAGGATAGGGGATAGGATAGGATAGAGGATAGTATAGGATAGAGGATAGGATAGGATAGAGGATAGGATAGGATAGAGGATTGGATAGAATAGAGGAAAGGATAGGATAGAGGATAGGATAGGATAGAGGATAGGATACGATAGAGGATACGATAGGATAGAGGATAGGATAGGATAGAGGATAGGATAGGATAGAGGATAGGACAGGATACAGGATAGGATAGGATAGAGGATCGGATAGAGGATAGGATAGGATAGAGGATAGAATAGGATAGAGGAAAGGATAGAGGATAGGATAGGATAGAGGGTAGGATAGGATAGAGGATAGGATAGGATAGAGGATAGGATACGATAGAGGATAGGATAGGATAGACGATAGGATAGGATAGAGGATAGGATAGGATAGACGATAGGATAGGATAGAGGATAGGATAGGATAGAGGATAGGATAGGATAGAGGATAGGATAGGATAGAGGATAGGATAGGATAGACGATAGGATAGGATAGAGGATAGGATAGGATAGAGGATAGGATAGGATAGAGGATAGGATTGGATAGAGGATAGGATAGGATAGAGTATAGGATAGGATAGAGGATAGGATAGGATAGAGTATCGGATAGAGGATAGGATAGGTTAGAGGATAGGATAGGATAGAGGATAGGATAGGATAGAGGATAGGATAGGATAGAGGATAGGATAGGATAGAGGAAAGGATAGAGGATAGGATAGGATAGGGGATAGGATAGGATAGAGGATAGGATAGGATAGAGGATAGGATAGGATAGAGGATATAATAGGATTGAGGAAAGGATAGGATAGAGGATAGGATAGGATAGAGGATAGGATAGGATAGAGGATAGGATAGGATAGAGGATAGGATAGGATAGAGGATAGGATAGGATAGAGGATAGGATAGGATAGAGGATAGGATAGGATAGAGGATAGGATAGGATAGAGGATAGGATAGGATAGAGGATAGGATAGGATAGAGGATAGGATAGGAAAGAGGGTAGGATAGCATAGAGGATAGGATAGGATAGAGGATAGGATAGGATAGAGGATAGGATAGGATAGAGGATAGGATAGGATAGAGGATATAATAGGATTGAGGAAAGGATAGGATAGAGGATAGGATAGGATAGAGGATAGGATAGGATAGAGGATAGGATAGGATAGAGGATAGGATAGGATAGAGGATAGGATAGGATAGAGGATAGGATAGGATAGAGGATAGGATAGGATAGAGGAAAGGATAGAGGATAGGATAGGATAGGGGATAGGATAGGATAGAGGATAGGATAGGATAGAGGATAGGATAGGATAGAGGATATAATAGGATTGAGGAAAGGATAGGATAGAGGATGGGATAGGATAGAGGATAGGATAGGATAGGATAGAGGATAGGATAGGATAGAGGGTAGGATAGGTAATTGGATAGGATAGAGGATAGGATAAGGTAGAGGCTAGTATAGGATAGAGGATAGGATAGGATAGAGTATAGGATAGGATAGAGGATAGGATAGGATAGAGGATCGGATAGAGGATAGGATAGGATAGAGGATAGGATAGGATAGAGGATAGGATAGGATAGAGGATAGGATAGGATAGAGGAGAGGATAGGATAGAGGATAGGATAGGATAGAGGATAGGATAGGATAGAGGATAGGATATAATAGAGGATAGGCTAGGATAGAGGATCGGATAGAGGATAGGATAGGATAGGATAGAGGATAGGATAGGATAGAGGAGAGGATAGGATAGAGGATAGGATAGGATAGAGGAGAGGATAGGATAGAGGATAGGATAGGACAGAGGATAGGATAGGATACAGGGTAGGATAGGATAGATGATAGGATAGGATAAAGGATAGGATAGGATAGAGGATAGGATAGGATAGAGGATAGGACAGGATAGAGGATAGGATACGATAGAGGATAGGATAGGATAGAGGATAATATAGGATAGAGGATAGGATAGGATAGAGGATAGGATAGGAAAGAGGGTAGGATAGCATAGAGGATAGGATAGGATAGGATAGAGGAGAGGATAGAGGATAGGATAGGATAGGGGATAGGATAGGATAGAGGATAGGTTAGGATAGAGGATCGGATAGAGGATAGGATAGGATAGAGGATAGGATAGGATAGAGGATAGGATAGGATAGAGGATAGGATAGGATAGAGGATAGGATAGGATAGAGGATAGGATAGGATAGAGGATAGGATAGGATAGAGGATAGGATAGGATAGAGGATAGGATAGGATAGAGGATAGGATAGGATAGAGGATAGGATAGGATAGAGGATAGGATAGGATAGAGGATAGGATAGGATAGAGGATAGGATAGGATAGAGGATAGGATAGGATAGAGGAAAGGATAGAGGATAGGATAGGATTGAGGAAAGGATAGGATAGAGGATAGGATAGGATAGAGGATAGGATAGGATAGAGGATAGGATAGGATAGAGGATAGGATTGGATAGAGGATAGGATAGGATAGAGGATAGGATAGGATAGTGGAATAGATAGAGGATAGGATAGGATAGGGGATAGGATAGGATAGAGGATAGTATAGGATAGAGGATAGGATAGGATAGAGGATAGGATAGGATAGAGGATTGGATAGAATAGAGGAAAGGATAGGATAGAGGATAGGATAGGATAGAGGATAGGATACGATAGAGGATACGATAGGATAGAGGATAGGATAGGATAGAGGATAGGATAGGATAGAGGATAGGACAGGATACAGGATAGGATAGGATAGAGGATCGGATAGAGGATAGGATAGGATAGAGGATAGAATAGGATAGAGGAAAGGATAGAGGATAGGATAGGATAGAGGGTAGGATAGGATAGAGGATAGGATAGGATAGAGGATAGGATACGATAGAGGATAGGATAGGATAGACGATAGGATAGGATAGAGGATAGGATAGGATAGACGATAGGATAGGATAGAGGATAGGATAGGATAGAGGATAGGATAGGATAGAGGATAGGATAGGATAGAGGATAGGATAGGATAGACGATAGGATAGGATAGAGGATAGGATAGGATAGAGGATAGGATAGGATAGAGGATAGGATTGGATAGAGGATAGGATAGGATAGAGTATAGGATAGGATAGAGGATAGGATAGGATAGAGTATCGGATAGAGGATAGGATAGGTTAGAGGATAGGATAGGATAGAGGATAGGATAGGATAGAGGATAGGATAGGATAGAGGATAGGATAGGATAGAGGAAAGGATAGAGGATAGGATAGGATAGGGGATAGGATAGGATAGAGGATAGGATAGGATAGAGGATAGGATAGGATAGAGGATATAATAGGATTGAGGAAAGGATAGGATAGAGGATAGGATAGGATAGAGGATAGGATAGGATAGAGGATAGGATAGGATAGAGGATAGGATAGGATAGAGGATAGGATAGGATAGAGGATAGGATAGGATAGAGGATAGGATAGGATAGAGGATAGGATAGGATAGAGGATAGGATAGGATAGAGGATACGATAGAGGATTGGATATGATAGAGGATAGGATAGAGGATAGAATAGGATAGATGATATTATAGGATAGAGGATAGGATATGATAGAGTAAACGATATTATAGAGGATAGGATAGAGGATAGGATAGGATAGAGGATAGGATAGAGGATAGGATAGAGGATAGGATAGGATAGGATACAGGATAGGATAGGATAGAGGATAGGATAGGCTAGAGGATTGGATAGGATAGAGGAGAGGATAGGATAGAGGATAGGATAGGATAGAGGATAGGATAGGATAGGGGATAGGATATAATAGAGGATAGGCTAGGATAGAGGGTCGGATAGTGGATAGGATAGGATAGGGGATAGGATAGCATAGAGGATAGTATAGGATAGAGGATAGGATAGGATAGAGGATAGGATAGGATAGAGGATTGGATAGAATAGAGGAAAGGATAGGATAGAGGATAGGATAGGATAGAGGATAGGATACGATAGAGGATACGATAGGATAGAGGATAGGATAGGATAGAGGATAGGATAGGATAGAGGATAGGATACAGGATAGGATAGGATAGAGGATAGGATACGATAGAGGATAGGATAGGATAGAGGATCGGATAGAGGATAGGATAGGATAGAGGATAGAATAGGATAGAGGAAAGGATAGAGGATAGGATAGGATAGAGGGTAGGATAGGATAGAGGATAGGATAGGATAGAGGATAGGATAGGATAGGGGATAGGATATAATAGAGGATAGGCTAGGATAGAGGGTCGGATAGTGGATAGGATAGGATAGGGGATAGGATAGGATAGAGGATAGGGGATAGGATATAATAGAGGATAGGCTAGGATAGAGGGTCGGATAGTGGATAGGATAGGATAGGGGATAGGATAGGATAGAGGATAGAGGATAGGATAGAGGATAGGATAGGATAGAGGATAGGATAGGATAGAGGATAGGATAGGATAGAGGATAGGATAGGATAGAGGATATTATAGGATAGACGATAGGATAGGATAGAGGATAAGATAGGATAGAGGATAGGATAGGATAGAGGATAGGATAGGATAGAGGATAGGATAGGATAGAGTATAGGATAGGATAGAGGATAGGATAGGATAGAGGATAGGATAGGATAGAGGATAGGATAGGATAGAGGATAGGATAGGATAGAGGATAGGATAGGATAGAGGATAGGATAGGATAGAGGATAGGATAGGATAGAGGATAGGATAGGATAGAGGAAAGGATAGAGGATAGGATAGGATAGGGGATAGGATAGGATAGAGGATAGGATAGGATAGAGGATAGGATAGGATAGAGGATATAATAGGATTGAGGAAAGGATAGGATAGAGGATGGGATAGGATAGAGGATAGGATAGGATAGGATAGAGGATAGGATAGGATAGAGGGTAGGATAGGTAATTGGATAGGATAGAGGATAGGATAAGGTAGAGGCTAGTATAGGATAGAGGATAGGATAGGATAGAGTATAGGATAGGATAGAGGATAGGATAGGATAGAGGATCGGATAGAGGATAGGATAGGATAGAGGATAGGATAGGATAGAGGATAGGATAGGATAGAGGATAGGATAGGATAGAGGAGAGGATAGGATAGAGGATAGGATAGGATAGAGGATAGGATAGGATAGAGGATAGGATATAATAGAGGATAGGCTAGGATAGAGGATCGGATAGAGGATAGGATAGGATAGGATAGAGGATAGGATAGGATAGAGGAGAGGATAGGATAGAGGATAGGATAGGATAGAGGAGAGGATAGGATAGAGGATAGGATAGGACAGAGGATAGGATAGGATACAGGGTAGGATAGGATAGATGATAGGATAGGATAAAGGATAGGATAGGATAGAGGATAGGATAGGATAGAGGATAGGACAGGATAGAGGATAGGATACGATAGAGGATAGGATAGGATAGAGGATAGGATACGATAGAGGATAGTATAGGATAGAGGATAGGATAGGATAGAGGATAGGATAGGATAGAGGATTGGATAGAATAGAGGAAAGGATAGGATAGAGGATAGGATAGGATAGAGGATAGGATACGATAGAGGATACGATAGGATAGAGGATAGGATAGGATAGAGGATAGGATAGGATAGAGGATAGGATAGGATAGAGGATAGGATAGAGGATAGGATAGGATAGAGGATAGGATACGATAGAGGATAGGATAGGATAGAGGATCGGATAGAGGATAGGATAGGATAGAGGATAGAATAGGATAGAGGAAAGGATAGAGGATAGGATAGGATAGAGGGTAGGATAGGATAGAGGATAGGATAGGATAGAGGATAGGATAGGATAGGGGATAGGATATAATAGAGGATAGGCTAGGATAGAGGGTCGGATAGTGGATAGGATAGGATAGGGGATAGGATAGGATAGAGGATAGAGGATAGGATAGGATAGAGGATAGGATAGGATAGAGGGAAGGATAGGATATAGGATAGGATTGGATAGAGGATAGGACAGGATACAGGATAGGATAGAATAGAGGATCGGATAGAGGATAGGATAGGATAGTGGAATAGATAGAGGATAGGATAGGATAGGGGATAGGATAGGATAGAGGATAGTATAGGATAGAGGATAGGATAGGATAGAGGATAGGATAGGATAGAGGATTGGATAGAATAGAGGAAAGGATAGGATAGAGGATAGGATAGGATAGAGGATAGGATACGATAGAGGATACGATAGGATAGAGGATAGGATAGGATAGAGGATAGGATAGGATAGAGGATAGGATAGAGGATAGGATAGGATAGAGGATAGGACAGGATACAGGATAGGATAGGATAGAGGAAAGGATAGAGGATAGGATAGGATAGAGGATAGGATAGGATAGAGGATAGGATACGATAGAGGATAGGATAGGATAGACGATAGGATAGGATAGAGGATAGGATAGGATAGAGGATAGGATAGGATAGAGGATAGGATAGGATAGAGGATAGGATAGGATAGAGGATAGGATAGGATAGAGGATATTATAGGATAGACGATAGGATAGGATAGAGGATAAGATAGGATAGAGGATAGGATAGGATAGAGGATAGGATAGGATAGAGGATAGGATAGGATAGAGTATAGGATAGGATAGAGGATAGGATAGGATAGAGGATAGGATAGGATAGAGGATAGGATAGGATAGAGGATAGGATAGGATAGAGGATAGGATAGGATAGAGGATAGGATAGGATAGAGGATAGGATAGGATTGAGGAAAGGATAGGATAGAGGATGGGATAGGATAGAGGATAGGATAGGATAGGATAGAGGATAGGATAGGATAGAGGGTAGGATAGGTAATTGGATAGGATAGAGGATAGGATAAGGTAGAGGCTAGTATAGGATAGAGGATAGGATAGGATAGAGTATAGGATAGGATAGAGGATAGGATAGGATAGAGGATCGGATAGAGGATAGGATAGGATAGAGGATAGGATAGGATAGAGGATAGGATAGGATAGAGGATAGGATAGGATAGAGGAGAGGATAGGATAGAGGATAGGATAGGACAGAGGATAGGATAGGATACAGGGTAGGATAGGATAGATGATAGGATAGGATAAAGGATAGGATAGGATAGAGGATAGGATAGGATAGAGGATAGGACAGGATAGAGGATAGGATACGATAGAGGATAGGATAGGATAGAGGATAATATAGGATAGAGGATAGGATAGGATAGAGGATAGGATAGGAAAGAGGGTAGGATAGCATAGAGGATAGGATAGGATAGGATAGAGGAGAGGATAGAGGATAGGATAGGATAGGGGATAGGATAGGATAGAGGATAGGTTAGGATAGAGGATCGGATAGAGGATAGGATAGGATAGAGGATAGGATAGGATAGAGGATAGGATAGGATAGAGGATAGGATAGGATAGAGGATAGGATAGGATAGAGGATAGGATAGGATAGAGGATAGGATAGGATAGAGGATAGGATAGGATAGAGGATAGGATAGGATAGAGGATAGGATAGGATAGAGGATAGGATAGGATAGAGGATAGGATAGGATAGAGGAAAGGATAGAGGATAGGATAGGATTGAGGAAAGGATAGGATAGAGGATAGGATAGGATAGAGGATAGGATAGGATAGAGGATAGGATAGGATAGAGGATAGGATTGGATAGAGGATAGGATAGGATAGAGGATAGGATAGGATAGAGGATAGGATAGGATAGTGGAATAGATAGAGGATAGGATAGGATAGGGGATAGGATAGGATAGAGGATAGTATAGGATAGAGGATAGGATAGGATAGAGGATAGGATAGGATAGAGGATTGGATAGAATAGAGGAAAGGATAGGATAGAGGATAGGATAGGATAGAGGATAGGATACGATAGAGGATACGATAGGATAGAGGATAGGATAGGATAGAGGATAGGATAGGATAGAGGATAGGATAGAGGATAGGATAGAGGATAGGATAGAGGATAGGATAGGATAGAGGATAGGACAGGATACAGGATAGGATAGGATAGAGGATCGGATAGAGGATAGGATAGGATAGAGGATAGATTAGGATAGGACAGGATACAGGATAGGATAGGATAGAGGATCGGATAGAGGATAGGATAGGATAGAGGATAGATTAGGATAGAGGAAAGGATAGAGGATAGGATAGGATAGAGGGTAGGATAGGATAGAGGATAGGATAGGGTAGAGGATAGGATACGATAGAGGATAGGATAGGATAGACGATAGGATAGGATAGAGGATAGGATAGGATAGACGATAGGATAGGATAGAGGATAGGATAGGATAGAGGATAGGATAGGATAGAGGATAGGATAGGATAGAGGATATTATAGGATAGACGATAGGATAGGATAGAGGATAGGATAGGATAGAGGATAGGATAGGATAGAGGATAGGATAGTATAGAGGATAGGATAGGATAGAGTATAGGATAGGATAGAGGATAGGATAGGATAGAGGATCGGATAGGATAGAGGATAGGATAGGATAGAGGATCGGATAGAGGATAGGATAGGATAGAGGATAGGATAGGATAGAGGATAGGATAGGATAGAGGATAGGATAGGATAGAGGATAGGATAGGATAGAGGATAGGATTGGATAGAGGATAGGATAGGATAGAGGATAGGATAGGATAGAGGATAGGATAGGAAAGAGGGTAGGATAGCATAGAGGATAGGATAGGATAGAGGATAGGATAGGATAGAGGAGAGGATAGAGGATAGGATAGGATAGAGGATAGGATAGGATAGAGGATAGGATAGGATAGAGGATAGAGGATAGGATAGGATAGAGGATAGGATAGGATAGAGGATAGGATAGGAAAGAGGGTAGGATAGGATAGAGGATACGATAGAGGATTGGATATAATAGAGGATAGGATAGAGGATAGAATAGGATAGATGATATTATAGGATAGAGGATAGGATATGATAGAGTAAACGATATTATAGAGGATAGGATAGAGGATAGGATAGGATAGAGGATAAGATAGAGGATAGGATAGAGGATAGGATAGGATAGGATAGAGGATAGGATAGGATAGAGGATAGGATAGGATAGAGGATAGGATAGGATAGAGGAGAGGATAGGATAGAGGATAGGATAGGATAGAGGATAGGATAGGATAGGGGATAGGATATAATAGAGGATAGGCTAGGATAGAGGGTCGGATAGTGGATAGGATAGGATAGGGGATAGGATAGGATAGAGGATAGAGGATAGGATAGGATAGAGGATAGGAAAGGATAGAGGGAAGGATAGGATATAGGATAGGATTGGATAGAGGATAGGACAGGATACAGGATAGGAAAGGATAGAGGATCGGATAGAGGATAGGATAGGATAGTGGAATAGATAGAGGATAGGATAGGATAGGGGATAGGATAGGATAAAGGATAGTATAGGATAGAGGATAGGATAGGATAGAGGATAGGATAGGATAGAGGATTGGATAGAATAGAGGAAAGGATAGGATAGAGGATAGGATAGGATAGAGGATAGGATACGATAGAGGATACGATAGGATAGAGGATAGGATAGGATAGAGGATAGGATAGGATAGAGGATAGGATAGGATAGAGGATAGGATAGGATAGAGGATAGGATAGAGGATAGGATAGGATAGAGGATAGGACAGGATACAGGATAGGATAGGATAGAGGATCGGATAGAGGATAGGATAGGATAGAGGATAGAATAGGATAGAGGAAAGGATAGAGGATAGGATAGGATAGAGGGTAGGATAGGATAGAGGATAGGATAGGATAGAGGATAGGATACGATAGAGGATAGGATAGGATAGACGATAGGATAGGATAGAGGATAGGATAGGATAGACGATAGGATAGGATAGAGGATAGGATAGGATAGAGGATAGGATAGGATAGAGGATAGGATAGGATAGAGGATATTATAGGATAGACGATAGGATAGGATAGAGGATAGGATAGGATAGAGGATAGGATAGGATAGAGGATAGGATAGGATAGAGGATAGGATAGGATAGAGTATAGGATAGGATAGAGGATAGGATAGGATAGAGGATCGGATAGAGGATAGGATAGGATAGAGGATAGGATAGGATAGAGGATAGGATAGCATAGAGGATAGGATAGGATAGAGGATAGGATAGGATAGAGGATAGGATAGGATAGAGGATAGGATAGGATAGAGGATAGGATAGGATAGAGGATAGGATAGGATAGAGGATAGAATAGGATAGAGGATAGGATAGGATAGAGGAAAGGATAGAGGATAGGATAGGATAGGGGATAGGATAGGATAGAGGATAGGATAGGATAGAGGATAGTATAGGATAGAGGATATAATAGGATTGAGGAAAGGATAGGATAGAGGATAGGATAGGATAGAGGATAGGATAGGATAGAGGATAGGATAGGATAGAGGATAGGATAGGATAGAGGATAGGATAGGATAGAGGATAGGATAGGATAGAGGATAGGATAGGATAGAAGATAGGATAGGAAAGAGGGTAGGATAGCATAGAGGATAGGATAGGATAGAGGATAGGATAGGATAGAGGAGAGGATAGAGGATAGGATAGGATAGAGGATAGGATAGAGGATAGAGGATAGAGGATAGAGGATAGAGGATAGAGGATAGAGGATAGAGGATAGAGGATAGAGGATAGAGGATAGAGGATAGAGGATAGAGGATAGAGGATAGAGGATAGAGGATAGAGGATAGAGGATAGAGGATAGAGGATAGAGGATAGAGGATAGAGGATAGAGGATAGAGGATAGAGGATAGAGGATAGAGGATAGAGGATAGAGGATAGAGGATAGAGGATAGAGGATAGAGGATAGAGGATAGGATAGAGGATAGGATAGGATAGAGGATAGGATAGGATAGAGGATAGGATAGGAAAGAGCGTAGGATAGGATAGAGGATACGATAGAGGATTGGATATGATAGAGGATAGGATAGAGGATAGATTAGGATAGATGATATTATAGGATAGAGGATAGGATATGATAGAGTAAACGATATTATAGAGGATAGGATAGAGGATAGGATAGGATAGAGGATAGGATAGGATAGGATAGAGGATAGGATAGGATAGAGGATAGGATAGGATAGAGGATAGGATAGGATAGAGGAGAGGATAGGATAGAGGATAGGATAGGATAGAGGATAGGATAGGATAGGGGATAGGATATAATAGAGCATAGGCTAGGATAGAGGGTCGGATAGTGGATAGGATAGGATAGGGGATAGGATAGGATAGAGGATAGAGGATAGGATAGGATAGAGGATAGGATACGATAGAGGGAAGGATAGGATATAGGATAGGATTGGATAGAGGATAGGACAGAATACAGGATAGGATAGGATAGAGGATCGGATAGAGGATAGGATAGGATAGTGGAATAGATAGAGGATAGGATAGGATAGGGGATAGGATAGGATAGAGGATAGTATAGGATAGAGGATAGGATAGGATAGAGGATAGGATAGGATAGAGGATTGGATAGAATAGAGGAAAGGATAGGATAGAGGATAGGATAGAATAGAGGATAGGATACGATAGAGGATACGATAGGATAGAGGATAGGATAGGATAGAGGATAGGATAGGATAGAGGATAGGATAGAGGATAGGATAGGATAGAGGATAGGACAGGATACAGGATAGGATAGGATAGAGGATCGGATAGAGGATAGGATAGGATAGAGGATAGAATAGGATAGAGGAAAGGATAGAGGATAGGATAGGATAGAGGGTAGGATAGGATAGAGGATAGGATAGGATAGAGGATAGGATAGGATAGAGGATAGGATAGGGTAGAGGATAGGATAGGATAGAGTATAGGATAGGATAGAGGATAGGATAGGATAGAGGATCGGATAGAGGATAGGATAGGTTAGAGGATAGGATAGGATAGAGGATAGGATAGGATAGAGGATAGGATAGGATGGAGGATAGGATAGGATAGAGAATAGGATAGGATAGAGTATAGGATAGGATAGAGGATAGGATAGGATAGAGGATCGGATAGAGGATAGGATAGGATAGATGGAAGGATAGGATATAGGATAGGATTGGATAGAGGATAGGACAGGATACAGGATAGGATAGGATAGAGGATCGGATAGAGGATAGGATAGGATAGTGGAATGGATAGAGGATAGGATAGGATAGGGGATAGGATAGGATAGAAGATAGTATAGGATAGAGGATAGGATAGGATAGAGGATAGGATAGGATAGAGGATTTGATAGGATAGAGGATAGGATAGGATAGAGGATAGGATAGGATAGAGGATAGGATAGAGGATAGGATAGAGGATAGGATAGAGGATAGGATAGGATAGAGGATAGGATAGGATAGAATATAGGATAGGATACGATAGAGGATACGATAGGATAGAGGATAGGATAGGATAGAGGATAGGATAGGTTAGAGGATAGGATATGATAGAGTAAACGATATTATAGAGGATAGGATAGAGGATAGGACAGGATACAGGATAGGATAGGATAGAGGATCGGATAGAGGATAGGATAGGATAGAGGAAAGGATAGAGGATAGGATAGGATAGGGGATAGGATAGGATAGAGGATAGGATAGGATAGAGGGTAGGATAGGATAGAGGATAGGATAGGATAGAGGATAGGATAGGAAAGAGGGTAGGATAGGATAGAGGAAAGGATAGGATATAGGATAGGATTGGATAGAGGATAGGATAGGATAGAGGATAGGATAGGATAGACGATAGGATAGGATAGAGGATAGTATAGAGGATAGAATAGGATAGGGGATAGGATAGGATAGAGGATAGTATAGGATAGAGGATAGGATAGGATAGAGGATAGGATAGGATAGAAGATAGGATAGGATAGAGGATAGGATATGATAGAGGATAGGATGGGATAGAGGATAGGATAGGATAGAGGATAGGATAGAGGATAGGATAGGATAGAGGATAGGATAGGATAGAGGATAGGATAGGATATAGGATAGGATACGATATAGGATACGATAGGAAAGAGGGTAGGATAGCATAGAGGATAGGATAGGATAGAGGATAGGATAGGATAGAGGATACGATAGGATAGAGGATAGGATAGGATAGAGGATAGGATAGGATAGAGGATAGGATAGGATAGACGATAGGATAGGATAGAGGATAGGATAGGATAGAGGATAGGATAGAGGATAGGATAGAGGATAGGATAGAGGATAGGATAGGATAGAGGATAGGATAGAGGATAGGATAGAGGATAGGATAGAGGATAGGATAGGATAGACGATAGGATAGGATAGAGGATAGGACAGGATACAGGGTAGGATAGGATAGAGGATAGGATAGGATAGAGGATAGGATAGGATAGAGGAGAGGGTAGAGGATAGGATAGGATAGGATAGGGGATAGGATAGGATAGAGGATAGGATAGGATAGAGGATCGGATATAGGATAGGATAGGATAGAGGATAGGATAGGATAGAGGATAGGATAGGATAGAGGATAGGATAGGATAGAGGATAGGATAGGATAGAGGATAGGATAGGATAGAGGATAGGATAGGATAGAGGATAGGATAGGATAGAGGATAGGATAGAGGATAGGATAGAGGATAGGATAGAGGATAGGATAGAGGATAGGATAGGATAGAGGATAGGATAGAGGATAGGATAGGATAGAGGATAGGATAGGATAGAGGATAGGATAGGATAGAGGATAGGATAGGATAGAGGATAGGATAGGATATAGGATAGGATACGATAGAGGATACGATAGGAAAGAGGGTAGGATAGCATAGAGGATAGGATAGGATAGAGGATAGGATAGGATAGAGGATACGATAGGATAGAGGATAGGATAGGACAGAGGATAGGATAGGATAGAGGATAGGATAGGATAGACGATAGGATAGGGTAGAGGATAGGATAGGATAGAGGATAGGATAGAGGATAGGATAGAGGATAGGATAGAGGATAGGATAGAGGATAGGATAGAGGATAGGATAGGATAGAGGATAGGATAGAGGATAGGATAGAGGATAGGATAGAGGATAGGATAGAGGATAGGATAGGATAGAGGATAGGATAGGATAGAGGATAGGATAGGATAGAGGATAGGATAGGATAGACGATAGGATAGGATAGAGGATAGGATAGGATAGAGGATAGGATAGAGGATAGGATAGAGGATAGGATAGAGGATAGGATAGAGGATAGGATAGGATAGAGGATAGGATAGAGGATAGGATAGGATAGACGATAGGATAGGGTAGAGGATAGGATAGGATAGAGGATAGGATAGAGGATAGGATAGGATAGACGATAGGATAGGGTAGAGGATAGGATAGGATAGAGGAAAGGATAGGATATAGGATAGGATTGGATAGAGGATAGGACAGGATACAGGGTAGGATAGGATAGAGGATAGGATAGGATAGAGGAGAGGATAGGATAGAGGATAGGATAGGATAGAGGATAGGATAGGATAGAGGATAGGATAGGATAGAGGATAGAGGATAGAGGATAGAGGATAGAGGATAGAGGATAGAGGATAGAGGATATGATAGGATAGAGGATAGGATAGGATCGAGGATAGGATAGAGGATAGGATAGGATAGGGGATAGGATAGGATAGAGGATAGTATAGGATAGAGGATAGGATAGGATAGAGGAGAGGATAGGATAGAGGATAGGATAGGATAGAGGATAGGATAGGATAGAGGATAGGATAGGATAGAGGATAGAGGATAGAGGATAGAGGATAGAGGATAGAGGATAGGATAGGATAGAGGATAGGATAGGATAGAGGATCGGATAGAGGATAGGATAGGATAGAGGGAAGGATAGGATATAGGATAGGATTGGATAGAGGATAGGACAGGATACAGGATAGGATAGGATAGAGGATCGGATAGAGGATAGGATAGGATAGTGGAATGGATAGAGGATAGGATAAGATAGGGGATAGGATAGGATAGAAGATAGTATAGGATAGAGGGTAGGATAGGATAGAGGAAAGGATAGGATATAGGATAGGATTGGATAGAGGATAGGATAGGATAGAGGATAGGATATGATAGACGATAGGATAGGATAGAGGATAGGATAGAGGATAGAATAGGATAGGGGATAGGATAGGATAGAGGATAGTATAGGATAGAGGATAGGATAGGATAGAGGATAGGATAGGATAGAAGATAGGATAGGATAGAGGATAGGATAGGATAGAGGATAGGATAGGATAGAGGATAGGATAGGATAGAGGATAGGATAGAGGATAGGATAGGATAGAGGATAGGATAGGATAGAGGATAGGATAGGATAGAGGATAGGATAGGATATAGGATAGGATACGATAGAGGATACGATAGGAAAGAGGGTAGGATAGCATAGAGGATAGGATAGGATAGAGGATAGGATAGGATAGAGGATACGATAGGATAGAGGATAGGATAGGATAGAGGATAGGATAGGATAGAGGATAGGATAGGATAGACGATAGGATAGGATAGAGGATAGGATAGGATAGAGGATAGGATAGAGGATAGGATAGAGGATAGGATAGAGGATAGGATAGAGGATAGGATAGGATAGAGGATAGGATAGAGGATAGGATAGGATAGACGATAGGATAGGATAGAGGATAGGATAGGATAGAGGAAAGGATAGGATATAGGATAGGATTGGATAGAGGATAGGACAGGATACAGGGTAGGATAGGATAGAGGATAGGATAGGATAGAGGATAGGATAGGATAGAGGAGAGGATAGAGGATAGGATAGCATAGAGGATAGGATAGGATAGAGGATAGGATAGGATAGAGGATACGATAGGATAGAGGATAGGATAGGATAGAGGATAAGATAGGATAGAGGATAGGATAGGATAGACGATAGGATAGGATAGAGGATAGGATAGGATAGAGGATAGGATAGAGGATAGGATAGAGGATAGGATAGAGGATAGGATAGAGGATAGGATAGAGGATAGGATAGGATAGAGGATAGGATAGAGGATAGGATAGAGGATAGGATAGGATAGAGGATAGGATAGAGGATAGGATAGGATAGACGATAGGATAGGATAGACGATAGGATAGGATAGAGGATAGGATAGGATAGAGGATAGGATAGGATAGAGGATAGGATAGGATAGAGGATACGATAGGATAGAGGATAGGATAGGATAGAGGATAGGATAGGATAGAGGATAGGATAGGATAGACGATAGGATAGGATAGAGGATAGGATAGGATAGAGGATAGGATAGGATAGAGGATAGGACAGGATACAGGATAGGATAGGATAGAGGATCGGATAGGATATAGGATAGGATTGGATAGAGGAGAGGATAGGATAGAGGATAGGATAGGATAGAGGATAGGATAGAATAGGGGATAGGATATAATAGAGGATAGGCTAGGATAGAGGGTCGGATAGTGGATAGGATAGGATAGGGGATAGGATAGGATAGAGGATAGAGGATAGGATAGGATAGAGGATAGGATAGGATAGAGGGAAGGATAGGATATAGGATAGGATTGGATAGAGGATAGGACAGGATACAGGATAGGATAGGATAGAGGATCGGATAGAGGATAGGATAGGATAGTGGAATAGATAGAGGATAGGATAGGATAGGGGATAGGATAGGATAGAGGATAGTATAGGATAGAGGATAGGATAGGATAGAGGATAGGATAGGATAGAGGATTGGATAGAATAGAGGAAAGGATAGGATAGAGGATAGGATAGAATAGAGGATAGGATACGATAGAGGATACGATAGGATAGAGGATAGGATAGGATAGAGGATAGGATAGGATAGAGGATAGGATAGAGGATAGGATAGGATAGAGGATAGGACAGGATACAGGATAGGATAGGATAGAGGATCGGATAGAGGATAGGATAGGATAGAGGATAGAATAGGATAGAGGAAAGGATAGAGGATAGGATAGGATAGAGGGTAGGATAGGATAGAGGATAGGATAGGATAGAGGATAGGATACGATAGAGGATAGGATAGGATAGACGATAGGATAGGATAGAGGATAGGATAGGATAGACGATAGGATAGGATAGAGGATAGGATAGGATAGAGGATAGGATAGGATAGAGGATAGGATAGGATAGAGGATAGGATAGGATAGAGTATAGGATAGGATAGAGGATAGGATAGGATAGAGGATAGGATAGGATAGAGGATCGGATAGAGGATAGGATAGGATAGAGGGAAGGATAGGATATAGGATAGGATTGGATAGAGGATAGGACAGGATACAGGATAGGATAGGATAGAGGATCGGATAGAGGATAGGATAGGATAGTGGAATGGATAGAGGATAGGATAAGATAGGGGATAGGATAGGATAGAAGATAGTATAGGATAGAGGATAGGATAGGATAGAGGATAGGATAGGATAGAGGATTTGATAGGATAGAGGATAGGATAGGATAGAGGATAGGATAGGATAGAGGATAGGATAGAGGATAGGATAGGATAGAGGATAGGATAGGATAGAATATAGGATAGGATACGATAGAGGATACGATAGGATAGAGGATAGGATAGGATAGAGGATAGGATAGGTTAGAGGATAGGATATGATAGAGTAAACGATATTATAGAGGATAGGATAGAGGATAGGACAGGATACAGGATAGGATAGGATAGAGGATCGGATAGAGGATAGGATAGGATAGAGGATAGGATAGGGTAGAGGAAAGGATAGAGGATAGGATAGGAGAGGGGATAGGATAGGATAGAGGATAGGATAGGATAGAGGATAGGATAGGATAGAGGATAGGATAGGATAGAGGATAGGATAGGAAAGAGGGTAGGATAGGATAGAGGAAAGGATAGGATATAGGATAGGATTGGATAGAGGATAGGATAGGATAGAGGATAGGATAGGATAGACGATAGGATAGGATAGAGGATAGGATAGGATAGAGGATAGGATAGAGGATAGGATAGAGGATAGGATAGAGGATAGGATAGGATAGAGGATAGGATAGAGGATAGGATAGGATAGACGATAGGATAGGATAGAGGATAGGATAGGATAGAGGAAAGGATAGGATATAGGATAGGATTGGATAGAGGATAGGACAGGATACAGGGTAGGATAGGATAGAGGATAGGATAGGATAGAGGATAGGATAGGATAGAGGAGAGGATAGAGGATAGGATAGCATAGAGGATAGGATAGGATAGAGGATAGGATAGGATAGAGGATACGATAGGATAGAGGATAGGATAGGATAGAGGATAAGATAGGATAGAGGATAGGATAGGATAGACGATAGGATAGGATAGAGGATAGGATAGGATAGACGATAGGATAGGATAGAGGATAGGATAGGATAGAGGATAGGATAGGATAGAGGATAGGATAGGATAGAGGATAGGATAGGGTAGAGGAAAGGATAGAGGATAGGATAGGAGAGGGGATAGGATAGGATAGAGGATAGGATAGGATAGAGGATAGGATAGGATAGAGGATAGGATAGGATAGAGGATAGGATAGGAAAGAGGGTAGGATAGGATAGAGGAAAGGATAGGATATAGGATAGGATTGGATAGAGGATAGGATAGGATAGAGGATAGGATATGATAGACGATAGGATAGGATAGAGGATAGGATAGAGGATAGAATAGGATAGGGGATAGGATAGGATAGAGGATAGTATAGGATAGAGGATAGGATAGGATAGAGGATAGGATAGGATAGAAGATAGGATAGGATAGAGGATAGGATAGGATAGAGGATAGGATAGGATAGAGGATAGGATAGGATAGAGGATAGGATAGAGGATAGGATAGGATAGAGGATAGGATAGGATAGAGGATAGGATAGGATAGAGGATAGGATAGGATATAGGATAGGATACGATAGAGGATACGATAGGAAAGAGGGTAGGATAGCATAGAGGATAGGATAGGATAGAGGATAGGATAGGATAGAGGATACGATAGGATAGAGGATAGGATAGGATAGAGGATAGGATAGGATAGAGGATAGGATAGGATAGACGATAGGATAGGATAGAGGATAGGATAGGATAGAGGATAGGATAGAGGATAGGATAGAGGATAGGATAGAGGATAGGATAGAGGATAGGATAGGATAGAGGATAGGATAGAGGATAGGATAGGATAGACGATAGGATAGGATAGAGGATAGGATAGGATAGAGGAAAGGATAGGATATAGGATAGGATTGGATAGAGGATAGGACAGGATACAGGGTAGGATAGGATAGAGGATAGGATAGGATAGAGGATAGGATAGGATAGAGGAGAGGATAGAGGATAGGATAGCATAGAGGATAGGATAGGATAGAGGATAGGATAGGATAGAGGATACGATAGGATAGAGGATAGGATAGGATAGAGGATAAGATAGGATAGAGGATAGGATAGGATAGACGATAGGATAGGATAGAGGATAGGATAGGATAGAGGATAGGATAGAGGATAGGATAGAGGATAGGATAGAGGATAGGATAGAGGATAGGATAGGATAGAGGATAGGATAGAGGATAGGATAGAGGATAGGATAGGATAGAGGATAGGATAGAGGATAGGATAGGATAGACGATAGGATAGGATAGACGATAGGATAGGATAGAGGATAGGATAGGATAGAGGATAGGATAGGATAGAGGATAGGATAGGATAGAGGATACGATAGGATAGAGGATAGGATAGGATAGAGGATAGGATAGGATAGAGGATAGGACAGGATAGACGATAGGATAGGATAGAGGATAGGATAGGATAGAGGATAGGATAGAGGATAGGTTAGAGGATAGGATAGGATAGAGGATAGGATAGGATAGAGGATAGGATAGGATAGAGGATAGGATAGGATAGACGATAGGATAGGATAGAGGATAGGATAGGATAGAGGATAGGATAGAGGATAGGATAGAGGATAGGATAGAGGATAGGATAGAGGATAGGATAGGATAGAGGATAGGATAGAGGATAGGATAGGATAGACGATAGGATAGGATAGAGGATAGGATAGGATAGACGATAGGATAGGATAGAGGATAGGATAGGATAGAGGATAGGATAGGATAGAGGATAGGATAGAGGATAGGATAGAGGATAGGATAGAGGATAGGATAGATGATAGGATAGGATAGAGGATAGGATAGGATAGAGGATAGGATAGAGGATAGGATAGGATAGAGGATAGGATAGGATAGAGGATAGGATAGGATATAGGATAGGATACGATAGAGGATACGATAGGAAAGAGGGTAGGATAGCATAGAGGATAGGATAGGATAGAGGATAGGATAGGATAGAGGATACGATAAGATAGAGGATAGGATAGGATAGAGGATAGGATAGGATAGAGGATAGGATAGGATAGACGATAGGATAGGATAGAGGATAGGATAGGATAGAGGATAGGATAGAGGATAGGATAGAGGATAGGATAGAGGATAGGATAGAAGATAGGATAGGATAGAGGATAGGATAGAGGATAGGATAGGATAGACGATAGGATAGGATAGAGGATAGGATAGGATAGAGGAAAGGATAGGATATAGGATAGGATTGGATAGAGGATAGGACAGGATACAGGGTAGGATAGGATAGAGGATAGGATAGGATAGAGGAGAGGATAGAGGATAGGATAGGATAGAGGATAGGATAGGATAGACGATAGGATAGGATAGAGGATAGGATAGGACAGAGGATAGGATAGAGGATAGGATAGAGGATAGGATAGAGAATAGGATAGAGGATAGGATAGGATAGAGGATAGGATAGGATAGAGGATAGGATAGGATAGAGGATAGGATAGGATAGAGGATAGGATAGGATAGAGGATAGAGGATAGAGGATAGAGGATAGAGGATAGAGGATAGAGGATAGAGGATAGAGGATAGAGGATAGAGGATAGAGGATAGAGGATAGAGGATAGAGGATATGATAGGATAGAGGATAGGATAGGATAGAGGATAGGATAGAGGATAGGATAGGATAGAGGATAGGATAGGATAGAGGATAGTATAGGATAGAGGATATGATAGGATAGAGGATAGGATAGGATAGAGGATTGGATAGGATAGAGGAAAGGATAGGATAGAGGATAGGATAGGATAGAGGATAGGACAGGATACAGGATAGGATAGGATAGAGGATCGGATAGGATATAGGATAGGATTGGATAGAGGATAGGACAGGATACAGGGTAGGATAGGATAGAGGATAGGATAGGATAGAGGATAGGATAGGATAGAGGAGAGGATAGAGGATAGGATAGGATAGGGGATAGGATAGGATAGAGGATAGGATAGGATAGAGGATCGGATATAGGATAGGATAGGATAGAGGATAGGATAGGATAGAGGATAGGATAGGATAGAGGATAGAGGATAGGATAGGATAGAGGATAGGATAGGATAGAGGATAGGATAGGATAGAGGATAGGATAGGATAGAGGATAGGACAGAATAGAGGATAGAGGATAGAGGATAGAGGATAGAGGATAGAGGATAGAGGATAGAGGATAGAGGATAGAGGATAGAGGATAGAGGATATGATAGGATAGAGGATAGGATAGGATAGAGGATAGGATAGAGGATAGGATAGAGGATAGGATAGGATAGAGGAGAGGATAGAGGATAGGATAGGATAGAGGATAGGATAGGATATACGATAGGATAGGATAGAGGATAGGATAGGATAGAGGATAGGATAGAGGATAGGATAGAGGATAGGATAGAGGATAGGATAGAGGATAGGATAGAGGATAGGATAGGATAGAGGATAGGATAGGATAGAGGATAGGATAGGATAGAGGATAGGATAGGATAGAGGATAGGATAGGATAGAGGATAGAGGATAGAGGATAGAGGATAGAGGATAGAGGATAGAGGATAGAGGATAGAGGATAGAGGATAGAGGATAGAGGATAGAGGATAGAGGATAGAGGATAGAGGATATGATAGGATAGAGGATAGGATAGGATAGAGGATAGGATAGAGGATAGGATAGGATAGGGGATAGGATAGGATAGAGGATAGTATAGGATAGAGGATATGATAGGATAGAGGATAGGATAGGATAGAGGATTGGATAGGATAGAGGAAAGGATAGGATAGAGGATAGGATAGGATAGAGGTTAGGACAGGATACAGGATAGGATAGGATAGAGGATCGGATAGGATATAGGATAGGATTGGATAGAGGAGAGGATAGGATAGAGGATAGGATAGAGGATAGGATAGAGGATAGGATAGGATAGACGATAGGATAGGATAGAGGATAGGATAGGATAGAGGAAAGGATAGGATATAGGATAGGATTGGATAGAGGATAGGACAGGATACAGGGTAGGATAGGATAGAGGATAGGATAGGATAGAGGATAGGATAGGATAGAGGAGAGGATAGAGGATAGGATAGGATAGGGGATAGGATAGGATAGAGGATAGGATAGGATAGAGGATCGGATATAGGATAGGATAGGATAGAGGATAGGATAGGATAGAGGATAGGATAGGATAGAGGATAGGATAGGATAGAGGATAGGATACGATAGAGGATAGGATACGATAGAGGATAGGATAGGATAGAGGATAGGATAGGATAGAGGATTGGATAGGATATAGGATAGGATAGGATAGAGGATAGGATAGGATAGAGGATAGGATAGGATAGGGGATAGGATAGGATAGAGGATAGGATACGATAGAGGATAGGATACGATAGAGGATAGGATAGGATAGAGGATAGGATAGGATAGAGGATTGGATAGGATAGAGGAAAGGATAGGATATAGGATAGGATTGGATAGAGGAGAGGATAGGATAGAGGATAGGATAGGATAGAGGATACGATAGGATGGAGGATGCGATAGAGGATTGGATATGATAGACGATAGGATAGAGGATAGAATAGGATAGATGATATTATAGGATAGAGGATAGGATATGATAGAGTAAACGATATTATAGAGGATAGGATAGAGGATAGGACAGGATACAGGATAGAATAGGATAGAGGATCGGATAGAGGATAGGATAGGATAGAGGGTAGTATAGGATAGAGGAAAGGATAGAGGATAGGATAGGATAGGGGATAGGATAGGATAGAGGATAGGATAGGATAGAGGATAGGATAGGATAGAGGATATAATAGGATTGAGGAAAGGATAGGATAGAGGATAGGATAGGATAGAGGATAGGATAGGATAGAGGATAGGATAGGATAGAGGATAGGATAGGATAGAGGATAGGATAGGATAGAGGATAGGATAGGATAGAGGATAGGATAGAGGATAGGATAGAGGATAGGATAGAGGATAGGATAGGATAGAGGATAGGATAGGATAGACGATAGGATAGGATAGAGGATAGGATAGGATATAGGATAGGATACGATAGAGGATACGATAGGAAAGAGGGTAGGATAGCATAGAGGATAGGATAGGATAGAGGATAGGATAGGATAGAGGATACGATAGGATAGAGGATAGGATAGGATAGAGGATAGGATAGGATAGAGGATAGGATAGGATAGACGATAGGATAGGATAGAGGATAGGATAGGATAGAGGATAGGATAGAGGATAGGATAGAGGATAGGATAGGATAGAGGATAGGATAGAGGATAGGATAGGATAGACGATAGGATAGGATAGAGGATAGGATAGGATAGAGGAAAGGATAGGATATAGGATAGTATTGGATAGAGGATAGGACAGGATACAGGGTAGGATAGGATAGAGGATAGGATAGGATAGAGGATAGGATAGGATAGAGGAGAGGATAGAGGATAGGATAGCATAGAGGATAGGATAGGATAGAGGATAGGATAGGATAGAGGATACGATAGGATAGAGGATAGGATAGGATAGAGGATAAGATAGGATAGAGGATAGGATAGGATAGACGATAGGATAGGATAGAGGATAGGATAGGATAGAGGATAGGATAGAGGATAGGATAGAGGATAGGATAGAGGATAGGATAGAGGATAGGATAGGATAGAGGATAGGATAGAGGATAGGATAGGATAGACGATAGGATAGGATAGAGGATAGGATAGGATAGACGATAGGATAGGATAGAGGATAGGATAGGATAGAGGATAGGATAGGATAGAGGATAGGATAGAGGATAGGATAGGATAGAGGATAGGATAGGATAGAGGATAGGATAGGATATAGGATAGGATACGATAGAGGATACGATAGGAAAGAGGGTAGGATAGCATAGAGGATAGGATAGGATAGAGGATAGGATAGGATAGAGGATACGATAAGATAGAGGATAGGATAGGATAGAGGATAGGATAGGATAGAGGATAGGATAGGATAGACGATAGGATAGGATAGAGGATAGGATACGATAGAGGATAGGATAGAGGATAGGATAGAGGATAGGATAGAGGATAGGATAGAGGATAGGATAGGATAGAGGATAGGATAGAGGATAGGATAGGATAGACGATAGGATAGGATAGAGGATAGGATAGGATAGAGGAAAGGATAGGATATAGGATAGGATTGGATAGAGGATAGGACAGGATACAGGGTAGGATAGGATAGAGGATAGGATAGGATAGAGGAGAGGATAGAGGATAGGATAGGATAGGGGATAGGATAGGATAGAGGAGAGGATAGAGGATAGGATAGGATAGGGGATAGGATAGGATAGAGGATAGGATAGGATAGAGGATCGGATATAGGATAGGATAGGATAGAGGATAGGATAGGATAGAGGATAGGATAGGATAGAGGATAGGATAGGATAGAGGATAGGATAGGATAGAGGATAGGATAGGATAGAGGATAGGATAGGATAGAGGATAGGACAGAATAGAGGATAGAGGATAGAGGATAGAGGATAGAGGATAGAGGATAGAGGATAGAGGATAGAGGATAGAGGATATGATAGGATAGAGGATAGGATAGGATAGAGGATAGGATAGAGGATAGGATAGAGGATAGGATAGGATAGGGGATAGGATAGGATAGAGGATAGTATAGGATAGAGGATAGGATAGGATAGGGGATAGGATAGGATAGAGGATAGGATACGATAGAGGATAGGATACGATAGAGGATAGGATAGGATAGAGGATAGGATAGGATAGAGGATTGGATAGGATATAGGATAGGATAGGATAGAGGATAGGATAGGATAGAGGATAGGATAGGATAGAGGATCGGATAGGATAGGGGATAGGATAGGATAGAGGATAGGATACGATAGAGGATAGGATACGATAGAGGATAGGATAGGATAGAGGATAGGATAGGATAGAGGATTGGATAGGATAGAGGAAAGGATAGGATATAGGATAGGATTGGATAGAGGAGAGGATAGGATAGAGGATAGGATAGGATAGAGGATACGATAGGATGGAGGATGCGATAGAGGATTGGATATGATAGACGATAGGATAGAGGATAGAATAGGATAGATGATATTATAGGATAGAGGATAGGATATGATAGAGTAAACGATATTATAGAGGATAGGATAGAGGATAGGACAGGATACAGGATAGAATAGGATAGAGGATCGGATAGAGGATAGGATAGGATAGAGGGTAGTATAGGATAGAGGAAAGGATAGAGGATAGGATAGGATAGGGGATAGGATAGGATAGAGGATAGGATAGGATAGAGGATAGGATAGGATAGAGGATATAATAGGATTGAGGAAAGGATAGGATAGAGGATAGGATAGGATAGAGGATAGGATAGGATAGAGGATAGGATAGGATAGAGGATAGGATAGGATAGAGGATAGGATAGGATAGAGGATAGGATAGGATAGAGGATAGGATAGAGGATAGGATAGAGGATAGGATAGAGGATAGGATAGGATAGAGGATAGGATAGGATAGACGATAGGATAGGATAGAGGATAGGATAGGATATAGGATAGGATACGATAGAGGATACGATAGGAAAGAGGGTAGGATAGCATAGAGGATAGGATAGGATAGAGGATAGGATAGGATAGAGGATACGATAGGATAGAGGATAGGATAGGATAGAGGATAGGATAGGATAGAGGATAGGATAGGATAGACGATAGGATAGGATAGAGGATAGGATAGGATAGAGGATAGGATAGAGGATAGGATAGAGGATAGGATAGGATAGAGGATAGGATAGAGGATAGGATAGGATAGACGATAGGATAGGATAGAGGATAGGATAGGATAGAGGAAAGGATAGAGGATAGGATAGAGGATAGGATAGAGGATAGGATAGGATAGAGGATAGGATAGGATAGACGATAGGATAGGATAGAGGATAGGATAGGATATAGGATAGGATACGATAGAGGATACGATAGGAAAGAGGGTAGGATAGCATAGAGGATAGGATAGGATAGAGGATAGGATAGGATAGAGGATACGATAGGATAGAGGATAGGATAGGATAGAGGATAGGATAGGATAGAGGATAGGATAGGATAGACGATAGGATAGGATAGAGGATAGGATAGGATAGAGGATAGGATAGAGGATAGGATAGAGGATAGGATAGGATAGAGGATAGGATAGAGGACAGGATAGGATAGACGATAGGATAGGATAGAGGATAGGATAGGATAGAGGAAAGGATAGGATATAGGATAGTATTGGATAGAGGATAGGACAGGATACAGGGTAGGATAGGATAGAGGATAGGATAGGATAGAGGATAGGATAGGATAGAGGAGAGGATAGAGGATAGGATAGCATAGAGGATAGGATAGGATAGAGGATAGGATAGGATAGAGGATACGATAGGATAGAGGATAGGATAGGATAGAGGATAAGATAGGATAGAGGATAGGATAGGATAGACGATAGGATAGGATAGAGGATAGGATAGGATAGAGGATAGGATAGAGGATAGGATAGAGGATAGGATAGAGGATAGGATAGAGGATAGGATAGAGGATAGGATAGGATAGAGGATAGGATAGAGGATAGGATAGGATAGACGATAGGATAGGATAGAGGATAGGATAGGATAGACGATAGGATAGGATAGAGGATAGGATAGGATAGAGGATAGGATAGGATAGAGGATAGGATAGGATAGAGGATACGATAGGATAGAGGATAGGATAGGATAGAGGATACGATAGGATGGAGGATGCGATAGAGGATTGGATATGATAGACGATAGGATAGAGGATAGAATAGGATAGATGATATTATAGGATAGTGGATAGGATACGATAGAGTAAACGATATTATAGGGGATAGGATAGAGGATAGGACAGGATACAGGATAGAATAGGATAGAGCATCGGATAGAGGATAGGATAGGATAGAGGGTAGTATAGGATAGAGGAAAGGATAGAGGATAGGATAGGATAGGGGATAGGATAGGATAGAGGATAGGATAGGATAGAGGATAGGATAGGATAGAGGATATAATAGGATTGAGGAAAGGATAGGATAGAGGATAGGATAGGATAGAGGATAGGATAGGATAGAGGATAGGATAGGATAGAGGATAGGATAGGATAGAGGATAGGATAGGATAGAGGATAGGATAGGACAGAGGATAGGATAGAGGATAGGATAGAGGATAGGATAGGATAGAGGATAGGATAGGATAGACGATAGGATAGGATAGAGGATAGGATAGGATATAGGATAGGATACGATAGAGGATACGATAGGAAAGAGGGTAGGATAGCATAGAGGATAGGATAGGATAGAGGATAGGATAGGATAGAGGATACGATAGGATAGAGGATAGGATAGGATAGAGGATAGGATAGGATAGAGGATAGGATAGGATAGACGATAGGATAGGATAGAGGATAGGATAGGATAGAGGATAGGATAGAGGATAGGATAGAGGATAGGATAGGATAGAGGATAGGATAGAGGATAGGATAGGATAGACGATAGGATAGGATAGAGGATAGGATAGGATAGAGGAAAGGATAGGATATAGGATAGTATTGGATAGAGGATAGGACAGGATACAGGGTAGGATAGGATAGAGGATAGGATAGGATAGAGGATAGGATAGGATAGAGGAGAGGATAGAGGATAGGATAGCATAGAGGATAGGATAGGATAGAGGATAGGATAGGATAGAGGATACGATAGGATAGAGGATAGGATAGGATAGAGGATAAGATAGGATAGAGGATAGGATAGGATAGACGATAGGATAGGATAGAGGATAGGATAGGATAGAGGATAGGATAGAGGATAGGATAGAGGATAGGATAGAGGATAGGATAGAGGATAGGATAGAGGATAGGATAGGATAGAGGATAGGATAGAGGATAGGATAGGATAGACGATAGGATAGGATAGAGGATAGGATAGGATAGACGATAGGATAGGATAGAGGATAGGATAGGATAGAGGATAGGATAGGATAGAGGATAGGATAGAGGATAGGATAGGATAGAGGATAGGATAGGATAGAGGATAGGATAGGATATAGGATAGGATACGATAGAGGATACGATAGGAAAGAGGGTAGGATAGCATAGAGGATAGGATAGGATAGAGGATAGGATAGGATAGAGGATACGATAAGATAGAGGATAGGATAGGATAGAGGATAGGATAGGATAGAGGATAGGATAGGATAGACGATAGGATAGGATAGAGGATAGGATAGGATAGAGGATAGGATAGAGGATAGGATAGAGGATAGGATAGAGGATAGGATAGAGGATAGGATAGGATAGAGGATAGGATAGAGGATAGGATAGGATAGACGATAGGATAGGATAGAGGATAGGATAGGATAGAGGAAAGGATAGGATATAGGATAGGATTGGATAGAGGATAGGACAGGATACAGGGTAGGATAGGATAGAGGATAGGATAGGATAGAGGAGAGGATAGAGGATAGGATAGGATAGAGGATAGGATAGGATAGACGATAGGATAGGATAGAGGATAGGATAGGATAGAGGATAGGATAGAGGATAGGATAGAGGATAGGATAGAGGATAGGATAGAGGATAGGATAGAGGATAGGATAGGATAGAGGATAGGATAGGATAGAGGATAGGATAGGATAGAGGATAGGATAGGATAGAGGATAGGATAGGATAGAGGATAGTATAGGATAGAGGATATGATAGGATAGAGGATAGGATAGGATAGAGGATTGGATAGGATAGAGGAAAGGATAGGATAGAGGATAGGATAGGATAGAGGATAGGACAGGATACAGGATAGGATAGGGTAGAGGATCGGATAGGATATAGGATAGGATTGGATAGAGGAGCGGATAGGATAGAGGATAGGATTGGATAGAGGAGCGGATAGGATAGAGGATAGGATAGAGGATAGGATAGAGGATAGGATAGGATAGACGATAGGATAGGATAGAGGATAGGATAGCATAGAGGAAAGGATACGATATAGGATAGGATTGGATAGAGGATAGGACAGGATACAGGGTAGGATAGGATAGAGGATAGGATAGGATAGAGGATAGGATAGGATAGAGGAGAGGATAGAGGATAGGATAGGATAGGGGATAGGATAGGATAGAGGATAGGATAGGATAGAGGATCGGATATAGGATAGGATAGGATAGAGGATAGGATAGGATAGAGGATAGGATAGGATAGAGGATAGGATAGGATAGAGGATAGGATAGGATAGAGGATAGGATAGGATAGAGGATAGGATAGGATAGAGGATAGGACAGAATAGAGGATAGAGGATAGAGGATAGAGGATAGAGGATAGAGGATAGAGGATAGAGGATAGAGGATAGAGGATATGATAGGATAGAGGATAGGATAGGATAGAGGATAGGATAGAGGATAGGATAGAGGATAGGATAGAGGATAGGATAGAGGATATGATAGGATAGGGGATAGGATAGGATAGAGGATAGTATAGGATAGAGGATAGGATAGGATAGGGGATAGGATACGATAGAGGATAGGATACGATAGAGGATAGGATAGGATAGAGGATAGGATAGGATAGAGGATTGGATAGGATATAGGATAGGATAGGATAGAGGATAGGATAGGATAGAGGATAGGATAGGATAGAGGATAGGATAGGATAGAGGATCGGATAGGATAGGGGATAGGATAGGATAGAGGATAGGATACGATAGAGGATAGGATACGATAGAGGATAGGATAGGATAGAGGATAGGATAGGATAGAGGATTGGATAGGATAGAGGAAAGGATAGGATATAGGATAGGATTGGATAGAGGAGAGGATAGGATAGAGGATAGGATAGGATAGAGGATACGATAGGATGGAGGATGCGATAGAGGATTGTATATGATAGACGATAGGATAGAGGATAGAATAGGATAGATGATATTATAGGATAGAGGATAGGATATGATAGAGTAAACGATATTATAGAGGATAGGATAGAGGATAGGACAGGATACAGGATAGAATAGGATAGAGGGTCGGATAGAGGATAGGATAGGATAGAGGGTAGTATAGGATAGAGGAAAGGATAGAGGATAGGATAGGATAGAGGATATAATAGGATTGAGGAAAGGATAGGATAGAGGATAGGATAGGATAGAGGATAGGATAGGATAGAGGATAGGATAGGATAGAGGATAGGATACGATAGAGGATACGATAGGATAGAGGATAGGATAGGATAGAGGATAGGATAGGATAGAGGATAGGATAGGATAGACGATAGGATAGGATAGAGGATAGGATAGGATAGAGGATAGGATAGAGGATAGGATAGGATAGGGGATAGGATAGGATAGAGGATAGTATAGGATAGAGGATAGGATAGGATAGGGGATAGGATAGGATAGAGGATAGGATACGATAGAGGATAGGATACGATAGAGGATACGATAGGAAAGAGGGTAGGATAGCATAGAGGATAGGATAGGATAGAGGATAGGATAGGATAGAGGATACGATAAGATAGATGATAGGATAGGATAGAGGATAGGATAGGATAGAGGATACGATAGGATAGAGGATAGGATAGGATAGAGGATAGGATAGGATAGAGGATAGGATAGGATAGACGATAGGATAGGATAGAGGATAGGATAGGATAGAGGATAGGATAGAGGATAGGATAGAGGATAGGATAGGATAGAGGATAGGATAGGATAGAGGATAGGATAGGATAGACGATAGGATAGGATAGAGGATAGGATAGGATAGAGGATAGGATAGGATAGAGGATAGGATAGAGGATAGGATAGAGGATAGGATAGAGGATAGGATAGATGATAGGATAGGATAGAGGATAGGATAGGATAGAGGATAGCATAGGATAGAGGATAGGATAGGATAGAGGATAGTATAGGATATAGGATAGGATACGATAGAGGATACGATAGGAAAGAGGGTAGGATAGCATAGAGGATAGGATAGGATAGAGGATAGGATAGGATAGAGGATACGATAAGATAGAGGATAGGATAGGATAGAGGATAGGATAGGATAGAGGATAGGATAGGATAGACGATAGGATAGGATAGAGGATAGGATAGGATAGAGGATAGGATAGGATAGAGGATACGATAGGATAGAGGATAGGATAGGATAGAGGATACGATAGGATGGAGGATGCGATAGAGGATTGGATATGATAGACGATAGGATAGAGGATAGAATAGGATAGATGATATTATAGGATAGAGGATAGGATACGATAGAGTAAACGATATTATAGGGGATAGGATAGAGGATAGGACAGGATACAGGATAGAATAGGATAGAGCATCGGATAGAGGATAGGATAGGATAGAGGGTAGTATAGGATAGAGGAAAGGATAGAGGATAGGATAGGATAGGGGATAGGATAGGATAGAGGATAGGATAGGATAGAGGATAGGATAGGATAGAGGATATAATAGGATTGAGGAAAGGATAGGATAGAGGATAGGATAGGACAGAGGATAGGATAGGATAGAGGATAGGATAGGATAGAGGATAGGATAGGATAGAGGATAGGATAGGATAGAGGATAGGATAGGACAGAGGATAGGATAGAGGATAGGATAGAGGATAGGATAGGATAGAGGATAGGATAGGATAGACGATAGGATAGGATAGAGGATAGGATAGGATATAGGATAGGATACGATAGAGGATACGATAGGAAAGAGGGTAGGATAGCATAGAGGATAGGATAGGATAGAGGATAGGATAGGATAGAGGATACGATAGGATAGAGGATAGGATAGGATAGAGGATAGGATAGGATAGAGGATAGGATAGGATAGACGATAGGATAGGATAGAGGATAGGATAGGATAGAGGATAGGATAGAGAATAGGATAGAAGATAGGATAGGATAGAGGATAGGATAGAGGATAGGATAGGATAGACGATAGGATAGGATAGAGGATAGGATAGGATAGAGGAAAGGATAGGATATAGGATAGTATTGGATAGAGGATATGACAGGATACAAGGTAGGATAGGATAGAGGATAGGATAGGATAGAGGATAGGATAGGATAGAGGAGAGGATAGAGGATAGGATAGCATAGAGGATAGGATAGGATAGAGGATAGGATAGGATAGAGGATACGATAGGATAGAGGATAGGATAGGATAGAGGATATGATAGGATAGAGGATAGGATAGGATAGACGATAGGATAGGATAGAGGATAGGATAGGATAGAGGATAGGATAGAGGATAGGATAGAGGATAGGATAGAGGATAGGATAGAGGATAGGATAGAGGATAGGATAGGATAGAGGATAGGATAGAGGATAGGATAGGATAGACGATAGGATAGGATAGAGGATAGGATAGGATAGACGATAGGATAGGATAGAGGATAGGATAGGATAGAGGATAGGATAGGATAGAGGATAGGATAGAGGATAGGATAGGATAGAGGATAGGATAGGATAGAGGATAGGATAGGATATAGGATAGGATACGATAGAGGATACGATAGGAAAGAGGGTAGGATAGCATAGAGGATAGGATAGGATAGAGGATAGGATAGGATAGAGGATACGATAAGATAGAGGATAGGATAGGATAGAGGATAGGATAGGATAGAGGATAGGATAGGATAGACGATAGGATAGGATAGAGGATAGGATAGGATAGAGGATAGGATAGAGGATAGGATAGAGGATAGGATAGAGGATAGGATAGAGGATAGGATAGGATAGAGGATAGGATAGAGGACAGGATAGGATAGACGATAGGATAGGATAGAGGATAGGATAGGATAGAGGAAAGGATAGGATATAGGATAGGATTGGATAGAGGATAGGACAGGATACAGGGTAGGATAGGATAGAGGATAGGATAGGATAGAGGAGAGGATAGAGGATAGGATAGGATAGAGGATAGGATAGGATAGACGATAGGATAGGATAGAGGATAGGATAGGATAGAGGATAGGATAGAGGATAGGATAGAGGATAGGATAGAGGATAGGATAGAGGATAGGATAGGATAGAGGATAGGATAGGATAGAGGATAGGATAGGATAGAGGATAGGATAGGATAGAGGATAGGATAGGATAGAGGATAGGATAGGATAGAGGATAGGATAGGATAGAGGATAGAGGATAGAGGATAGAGGATAGAGGATAGAGGATAGAGGATAGAGGATAGAGGATAGAGGATAGAGGATAGAGGATAGAGGATAGAGGATATGATAGGATAGAGGATAGGATAGGATAGAGGATAGGATAGAGGATAGGATAGGATAGGGGATAGGATAGGATAGAGGATAGTATAGGATAGAGGATATGATAGGATAGAGGATAGGATAGGATAGAGGATTGGATAGGATAGAGGAAAGGATAGGATAGAGGATAGGATAGGATAGAGGATAGGACAGGATACAGGATAGGATAGGGTAGAGGATCGGATAGGATATAGGATAGGATTGGATAGAGGAGAGGATAGGATAGAGGATAGGATAGAGGATAGGATAGAGGATAGGATAGGATAGACGATAGGATAGGATAGAGGATAGGATAGCATAGAGGAAAGGATACGATATAGGATAGGATTGGATAGAGGATAGGACAGGATACAGGGTAGGATAGGATAGAGGATAGGATAGGATAGAGGATAGGATAGGATAGAGGAGAGGATAGAGGATAGGATAGGATAGGGGATAGGATAGGATAGAGGATAGGATAGGATAGAGGATCGGATATAGGATAGGATAGGATAGAGGATAGGATAGGATAGAGGATAGGATAGGATAGAGGATAGGATAGGATAGAGGATAGGATAGGATAGAGGATATGATAGGATAGAGGATAGGATAGGATAGAGGATAGGATAGGATAGAGGATAGGACAGAATAGAGGATAGAGGATAGAGGATAGAGGATAGAGGATAGAGGATAGAGGATAGAGGATAGAGGATAGAGGATATGATAGGATAGAGGATAGGATAGGATAGAGGATAGGATAGAGGATAGGATAGAGGATAGGATAGAGGATAGGATAGAGGATAGGATAGGATAGGGGATAGGATAGGATAGAGGATAGTATAGGATAGAGGATAGGATAGGATAGGGGATAGGATACGATAGAGGATAGGATACGATAGAGGATAGGATAGGATAGAGGATAGGATAGGATAGAGGATTGGATAGGATATAGGATAGGATAGGATAGAGGATAGGATAGGATAGAGGATAGGATAGGATAGAGGATAGGATAGGATAGAGGATCGGATAGGATAGGGGATAGGATAGGATAGAGGATAGGATACGATAGAGGATAGGATACGATAGAGGATAGGATAGGATAGAGGATAGGATAGGATAGAGGATTGGATAGGATAGAGGAAAGGATAGGATATAGGATAGGATTGGATAGAGGAGAGGATAGGATAGAGGATAGGATAGGATAGAGGATACGATAGGATGGAGGATGCGATAGAGGATTGTATATGATAGACGATAGGATAGAGGATAGAATAGGATAGATGATATTATAGGATAGAGGATAGGATATGATAGAGTAAACGATATTATAGAGGATAGGATAGAGGATAGGACAGGATACAGGATAGAATAGGATAGAGGGTCGGATAGAGGATAGGATAGGATAGAGGGTAGTATAGGATAGAGGAAAGGATAGAGGATAGGATTGGATAGGGGATAGGATAGGATAGAGGATAGGATAGGATAGAGGATAGGATAGGATAGAGGATATAATAGGATTGAGGAAAGGATAGGATAGAGGATAGGATAGGATAGAGGATAGGATAGGATAGAGGATAGGATAGGATAGAGGATAGGATACGATAGAGGATACGATAGGATAGAGGATAGGATAGGATAGAGGATAGGATAGGATAGAGGATAGGATAGGATAGACGATAGGATAGGATAGAGGATAGGATAGGATAGAGGATAGGATAGAGGATAGGATAGGATAGGGGATAGGATAGGATAGAGGATAGTATAGGATAGAGGATAGGATAGGATAGGGGATAGGATAGGATAGAGGATAGGATACGATAGAGGATAGGATACGATAGAGGATACGATAGGAAAGAGGGTAGGATAGCATAGAGGATAGGATAGGATAGAGGATAGGATAGGATAGAGGATACGATAAGATAGATGATAGGATAGGATAGAGGATAGGATAGGATAGAGGATACGATAGGATAGAGGATAGGATAGGATAGAGGATAGGATAGGATAGAGGATAGGATAGGATAGACGATAGGATAGGATAGAGGATAGGATAGGATAGAGGATAGGATAGAGGATAGGATAGAGGATAGGATAGGATAGAGGATAGGATAGGATAGAGGATAGGATAGGATAGAGGATAGGATAGGATAGACGATAGGATAGGATAGAGGATAGGATAGGATAGAGGATAGGATAGGATAGAGGATAGGATAGAGGATAGGATAGAGGATAGGATAGAGGATAGGATAGATGATAGGATAGGATAGAGGATAGGATAGGATAGAGGATAGCATAGGATAGAGGATAGGATAGGATAGAGGATAGTATAGGATATAGGATAGGATACGATAGAGGATACGATAGGAAAGAGGGTAGGATAGCATAGAGGATAGGATAGGATAGAGGATAGGATAGGATAGAGGATACGATAAGATAGAGGATAGGATAGGATAGAGGATAGGATAGGATAGAGGATAGGATAGGATAGGCGATAGGATAGGATAGAGGATAGGATAGGATAGAGGATAGGATAGAGGATAGGATAGAGGATAGGATAGAGGATAGGATAGAGGATAGGATAGGATAGAGGATAGGATAGAGGATAGGATAGGATAGACGATAGGATAGGATAGAGGATAGGATAGGATAGAGGAAAGGATAGGATATAGGATAGGATTGGATAGAGGATAGGACAGGATACAGGGTAGGATAGGATAGAGGATAGGATAGGATAGAGGAGAGGATAGAGGATAGGATAGGATAGAGGATAGGATAGGATAGACGATAGGATAGGATAGAGGATAGGATAGGATAGAGGATAGGATAGAGGATAGGATAGAGGATAGGATAGAGGATAGGATAGGATAGAGGATAGGATAGGATAGAGGATAGGATAGGACAGAGGATAGGATAGGATAGAGGATAGGATAGGATAGAGGATAGGATAGGATAGAGGATAGAGGATAGAGGATAGAGGATAGAGGATAGAGGATAGAGGATAGAGGATAGAGGATAGAGGATAGAGGATAGAGGATATGATAGGATAGATGATAGGATAGGATAGAGGATAGGATAGAGGATAGGATAGAGGATAGGATAGGATAGGGGATAGGATAGGATAGAGGATAGTATAGGATAGAGGATATGATAGGATAGAGGATAGGATAGGATAGAGGATTGGATAGGATAGAGGAAAGGATAGGATAGAGGATAGGATAGGATAGAGGATAGGACAGGATACAGGATAGGATAGGGTAGAGGATCGGATAGGATATAGGATAGGATTGGATAGAGGAGAGGATAGGATAGAGGATAGGATAGAGGATAGGATAGAGGATAGGATAGAGGATAGGATAGAGGATAGGATAGGATAGACGATAGGATAGGATAGAGGATAGGATAGGATAGAGGAAAGGATAGGATATAGGATAGGATTGGATAGAGGATAGGACAGGATACAGGGTAGGATAGGATAGAGGATAGGATAGGATAGAGGATAGGATAGGATAGAGGATAGGATAGGATAGAGGATAGGATAGGATAGGGGATAGGATAGGATAGAGGATAGGATAGGATAGAGGATCGGATATAGGATAGGATAGGATAGAGGATAGGATAGGATAGAGGATAGGATAGGATAGAGGATAGGATAGGATAGAGGATAGGATAGGATAGAGGATAGGATAGGATAGAGGATAGGATAGGATAGAGGATAGGACAGAATAGAGGATAGAGGATAGAGGATAGAGGATAGAGGATAGAGGATAGAGGATAGAGGATAGAGGATAGAGGATAGAGGATAGAGGATAGAGGATAGAGGATAGAGGATAGAGGATATGATAGGATAGAGGATAGGATAGAGGATAGGATAGAGGATAGGATAGGATAGGGGATAGGATAGGATAGAGGATAGTATAGGATAGAGGATAGGATAGGATAGGGGATAGGATAGGATAGAGGATAGGATACGATAGAGGATAGGATACGATAGAGGATAGGATAGGATAGAGGATAGGATAGGATAGAGGATTGGATAGGATATAGGATAGGATAGGATAGAGGATAGGATAGGATAGAGGATAGGATAGGATAGAGGATAGGATAGGATAGAGGATCGGATAGGATAGGGGATAGGATAGGATAGAGGATAGGATACGATAGAGGATAGGATACGATAGAGGATAGGATAGGATAGAGGATAGGATAGGATAGAGGATTGGATAGGATAGAGGAAAGGATAGGATATAGGATAGGATTGGATAGAGGAGAGGATAGGATAGAGGATAGGATAGGATAGAGGATACGATAGGATGGAGGATGCGATAGAGGATTGGATATGATAGACGATAGGATAGAGGATAGAATAGGATAGATGATATTATAGGATAGAGGATAGGATATGATAGAGTAAACGATATTATAGAGGATAGGATAGAGGATAGGACAGGATACAGGATAGAATAGGATAGAGGATCGGATAGAGGATAGGATAGGATAGAGGGTAGTATAGGATAGAGGAAAGGATAGAGGATAGGATAGGATAGGGGATAGGATAGGATAGAGGATAGGATAGGATAGAGGATAGGATAGGATAGAGGATATAATAGGATTGAGGAAAGGATAGGATAGAGGATAGGATAGGATAGAGGATAGGATAGGATAGAGGATAGGATAGGATAGAGGATAGGATACGATAGAGGATACGATAGGACAGAGGATAGGATAGGATAGAGGATAGGATAGGATAGAGGATAGGATAGGATAGATGATAGGATAGGATAGAGGATAGGATAGGATAGAGGATAGGATAGAGGATAGGATAGGATAGAGGACAGGATAGAGGATAGGATAGGATAGAGGATAGGATAGGATACAGGATAGGATAGGATAGATGATACGATAGGATAGAGGATAGGATAGGATAGAGGATAGGATAGGATAGAGGATAGGATAGGATAGAGGATAGGATAGGATAGAGGATAGGATAGGATAGAGGATAGGAGAGGATAGAGGATAGGATAGGATAGAGGATAGGATAGGATAGAGGATAGGATAGGATAGAGGATAGGATACGATAGAGGATACGATAGGATAGAGGATAGGATAGGATAGCGGATAGGATAGGATAGAGGATAGGATAGGATAGACGATAGGATAGGATAGAGGATAGGATAGGATAGAGGATAGGATACGATAGAGGATACGATAGGATAGAGTATAGGATAGGATAGAGGATAGGATAGGATAGAGGATAGGATAGGATAGACGATAGGATAGGATAGAGGATAGGATAGGATAGAGGATTGGATAGAGGATAGGATAGGATAGAGGATAGGATAGAGGATAGGATAGGATAGAGGATAGGACAGGATACAGGATAGGATAGGATAGAGGATCGGATAGAGGATGGGATAGGATAGAGGATACGATAGGATAGAGGAAAGGATAGAGGATAGGATAGGATAGGGGATAGGATAGGATAGAGGATAGGATAGGATAGAGGATAGGATAGGATAGAGGATAGGATAGGATAGAGGATAGGATAGGATAGAGGATAGGATAGGATAGAGGATAGGATAGGAAAGAGGGTAGGATAGCATAGAGGATAGGATAGGATAGAGGATAGGATAGGATAGAGGAGAGGATAGAGGATAGGATAGGATAGAGGAGAGGATAGAGGATAGGATAGGATAGGGGATAGGATAGGATAGAGGATAGGATAGGATAGAGGATCGGATAGAGGATAGGATAGGATAGAGGATAGGATAGGATAGAGGATAGGATAGGATAGAGGATAGGATAGGATAGGATAGAGGATAGGATAGGATAGAGGATAGGATAGGATAGAGGATAGGATAGGATAGAGGATAGAGGATAGAGGATAGAGGATAGAGGATAGAGGATAGAGGATAGAGGATAGAGGATAGAGGATAGAGGATAGAGGATAGAGGATAGAGGATAGAGGATAGAGGATAGAGGATAGAGGATAGAGGATAGAGGATAGAGGATAGAGGATAGAGGATAGAGGATAGAGGATAGAGGATAGAGGATAGAGGATAGAGGATAGAGGATAGAGGATAGAGGATAGAGGATAGAGGATAGAATAGAGGATAGGATAGAATAGAGGATAGGATAGGATAGAGGATAGGATAGGAAAGAGGGTAGGATAGGATAGAGGATACGATAGAGGATTGGATATGATAGAGGATAGGATAGAGGATAGAATAGGATAGATGATATTATAGGATAGAGGATAGGATATGATAGAGTAAACGATATTATAGAGGATAGGATAGAGGATAGGATAGGATAGAGGATAGGATAGAGGATAGGATAGAGGATAGGATAGAGGATAGGATAGAGGGTAGGATAGGATAGGATAGAGGATAGGATAGGATAGAGGATAGGATAGGATAGAGGATAGGATAGGATAGAGGATAGGATAGGATAGAGGATAGGATAGGACGGAGGATAGGATAGGATAGAGGATAAGATAGGATAGAGTAGGATGGGATAGAGGATAGGATACGATAGAGGATACGATAGGATAGAGGATAGGATAGGATAGAGGATAGGATAGGATAGAGGATAGGATAGGATAGACGATAGGATAGGATAGAAGATAGGATAGGATAGAGGATAGGATAGGAAAGAGGGTAGGATAGCATAGAGGATAGGATAGGATAGAGGATAGGATAGGATGGAGGATAGGATAGGATAGAGGATAGGATGGGATAGAGGGTAGGATAAGATAGAGGATAGGATAGGATAGAGGATAGGATAGGATAGAGGATAGGGTAGGATAGAGGATACGATAGAGGATTGGATATGATAGAGGATAGGATAGAGGATAGAATAGGATAGATGATATTATAGGATAGAGGATAGGATATGATAGAGTAAACGATATTATAGAGGATAGGATAGAGGATAGGATAGGATAGAGGATAGGATAGGATAGAGGAAATGATAGAGGATAGGATACGATAGGGGATAGGATAGGATAGAGGATAGGATAGGATAGAGGATAGGATAGGATAGAGGATATAATAGGATTGAGGAAAGGATAGGATAGAGTATAGGATAGGATAGAGGATAGGATAGGATAGAGGATAGGATAGGATAGAGGATAGGATGGGATAGAGGATAGGATAGGATAGAGGATAGGATAGGATAGAGGGTAGGATAGGTAATTGGATAGGATAGAGGATAGGATAAGGTAGAGGCTAGTATAGGATAGAGGATAGGATAGGATAGAGTATAGGATAGGATAGAGGATAGGATAGGATAGAGGATCGGATAGAGGATAGGATAGGATAGAGGATAGGATAGGATAGAGGATAGGATAGGATAGAGGATAGGATAGGATAGAGGATAGGATAGGATAGGGGATAGGATAGGATAGAGGATAGGATAGGATAGAGGATAGGATAGGAAAGAGGGTAGGATAGCATAGAGGATAGGATAGGATAGAGGATAGGATAGGATAGAGGAGAGGATAGAGGATAGGGTAGGATAGAGGATAGGATAGGATAGAGGATAGAGGATAGGATAGGATAGAGGATAGGATAGGATAGAGGATAGGATAGGAAAGAGGGTAGGATAGGATAGAGGATACGATAGAGGATTGGATATGATAGAGGATAGGATAGAGGATAGAATAGGATAGATGATATTATAGGATAGAGGATAGGATATGATAGAGTAAACGATATTATAGAGGATAGGATAGAGGATAGGATAGGATAGAGGATAGGATAGAGGATAGGATAGGATAGAGGATAGGACAGGATACAGGATAGGATAGGATAGAGGAAATGATAGAGGATAGGATAGGATAGGGGATAGGATAGGATAGAGGATAGGATAGGATAGAGGATATAATAGGATTGAGGAAAGGATAGGATAGAGGATAGGATAGGATAGAGGATAGGATAGGATAGAGGATAGGATAGGATAGAGGATAGGATAGGATAGAGGATAGGATAGGATAGAGGATAGGATAGGATAGAGGATAGGATAGGATAGAGGATAGGATAGGAAAGAGGGTAGGATAGCATAGAGGATAGGATAGGATAGAGGAGAGGATAGAGGATAGGATAGGATAGAGGATAGGATAGCATAGAGGATAGAGGATAGGATAGGATAGAGGATAGGATAGGATAGAGGATAGGATAGGAAAGAGGGTAGGATAGGATAGAGGATCGGATAGAGGATAGGATAGGATAGTGGAATAGATAGAGGATAGGATAGGATAGGGGATAGGATAGGATAGAGGATAGGATAGGATAGAGGATAGGATAGGATAGAGGATTGGATAGAATAGAGGAAAGGATAGGATAGAGGATAGGATAGGATAGAGGATAGGATACGATAGAGGATACGATAGGATAGAGGATAGGATAGGATAGAGGATAGGATAGGATAGAGGATAGGATAGAGGATAGGATAGGATAGAGGATAGGACAGGATACAGGATAGGATAGGATAGAGGATCGGATAGAGGATAGGATAGGATAGAGGATAGAATAGGATAGAGGAAATGATAGAGGATAGGATAGAATAGAGGATAGGATAGGATAGAGGATAGGATAGGATAGAGGATAGGATAGGATAGAGGATAGGATAGGATAGAGGATAGGATAGGATAGAGGATAGGATAGGATAGAGGATAGGATAGGATAGAGGAAAGGATAGAGGATAGGATAGGATAGGGGATAGGATAGGATAGAGGATAGGATAGGATAGAGGATAGGATAGGATAGAGGATATAATAGGATTGAGGAAAGGATAGGATAGAGGATAGGATAGGAAAGAGGGTAGGATAGCATAGAGGATAGGATAGGATAGAGGATAGGATAGGATAGAGGAGAGGATAGAGGATAGGATAGGATAGAGGATAGGATAGGATAGAGGATAGGATAGGATAGAGGATAGGATAGGATAGAGGATAGGATAGGATAGAGGATAGAGGATAGGATAGGATAGAGGATAGGATAGGATAGAGGATAGGATAGGAAAGAGGGTAGGATAGGATAGAGGATACGATAGAGGATTGGATATGATAGAGGATAGGATAGAGGATAGAATAGGATAGATGATATTATAGGATAGAGGATAGGATATGATAGAGTAAACGATATTATAGAGGATAGGATAGAGGATAGGATAGGATAGAGGATATCATAGAGGATAGGATAGAGAATAGGATAGGATAGGATAGAGGATAGGATAGGATAGAGTATAGGATAGGATAGAGGATAGGATAGGATAGAGGATCGGATAGAGGATAGGATAGGATAGAGGATAGGATAGGATAGAGGATAGGATAGGATAGAGGATAGGATAGGAAAGAGGGTAGGATAGCATAGAGGATAGGATAGGATAGAGGATAGGATAGGATAGAGGAGAGGATAGAGGATAGGATAGGATAGAGGATAGGATAGAGGATAGGATAGAGGATAGGATAGGATAGGATACAGGATAGGATAGGATAGAGGATAGGATAGGATAGAGGATAGGATAGGATAGAGGAGAGGATAGGATAGAGGATAGGATAGGATAGAGGATAGGATATGATAGGGGATAGGATATAATAGAGGATAGGCTAGGATAGAGGGTCGGATAGTGGATAGGATAGGATAGGGGATAGGATAGGATAGAGGATAGAGGATAGGATAGGATAGAGGATAGGATAGGATAGAGGGAAGGATAGGATATAGGATAGGATTGGATAGAGGATAGGACAGGATACAGGATAGGAAAGGATAGAGGATCGGATAGAGGATAGGATAGGATAGTGGAATAGATAGAGGATAGGATAGGATAGGGGATAGGATAGGATAGAGGATAGTATAGGATAGAGGATAGGATAGGATAGAGGATAGGATAGGATAGAGGATTGGATAGAATAGAGGAAAGGATAGGATAGAGGATAGGATAGGATAGAGGATAGGATGCGATAGAGGATACGATAGGATAGAGGATAGGATAGGATAGAGGATAGGATAGGATAGAGGATAGGATAGAGGATAGGATAGGATAGAGGATAGGACAGGATACAGGATAGGATAGGATAGAGGATCGGATAGAGGATAGGATAGGATAGAGGATAGAATAGGATAGAGGAAAGGATAGAGGATAGGATAGGATAGAGGGTAGGATAGGATAGAGGATAGGATAGGATAGAGGATAGGATAGGATAGAGGATAGGATAGGATAGAGTATAGGATAGGATAGAGGATAGGATAGGATAGAGGATCGGATAGAGGATAGGATAGGATAGAGGATAGGATAGGATAGAGGATAGGATAGGATAGAGGATAGGATAGGATAGAGGATAGGATAGGATAGAGGATAGGATAGGATAGAGGAAAGGATAGATGATAGGATAGGATAGGGGATAGGATAGGATAGAGGATAGGATAGGATAGAGGATAGGATAGGATAGAGGATATAATAGGATTGAGGAAAGGATAGGATAGAGGATAGGATAGGATAGAGGATAGGATAGGATAGAGGATAGGATAGGATAGAGGATAGGATAGGATAGAGGATAGGATAGGATAGAGGATAGGATAGGATAGAGGATAGGATAGGATAGAGGATAGGATAGGATAGAGGATAGGATAGGAAAGAGGGTAGGATAGCATAGAGGATAGGATAGGATAGAGGATAGGATAGGAAAGAGGGTAGGATAGGATAGAGGATACGATAGAGGATTGGATATGATAGAGGATAGGATAGAGGATAGAATAGGATAGATGATATTATAGGATAGAGGATAGAGGATAGAGGATAGAGGATAGGATAGGATAGTGGAATAGATAGAGGATAGGATAGGATAGGGGATAGGATAGGATAGAGGATAGTATAGGATAGAGGATAGGATAGGATAGAGGATAGGATAGGATAGAGGATTGGATAGAATAGAGGAAAGGATAGGATAGAGGATAGGATAGAATAGAGGATAGGATACGATAGAGGATACGATAGGACAGAGGATAGGATAGGATAGAGGATAGGATAGGATAGAGGATAGGATAGAGGATAGGATAGAGGATAGGATAGGATAGAGGATAGGACAGGATACAGGATAGGATAGGATAGAGGATCGGGTAGAGGATAGGATAGGATAGAGGATAGAATAGGATAGAGGAAAATATAGAGGATAGGATAGGATAGAGGGTAGGATAGGATAGAGGATAGGATAGGATAGAGGATAGGATACGATAGAGGATAGGATAGGATAGACGATAGGATAGGATAGAGGATAGGATAGGATAGACGATAGGATAGGATAGAGGATAGGATAGGATAGAGGATAGGATAGGATAGAGGAAAGGATAGAGGATAGGATAGGATAGGGGATAGGATAGGATAGAGGATAGGATAGGATAGAGGATAGGATAGGATAGAGGATATAATAGGATTGAGGAAAGGATAGGATAGAGGATAGGATAGGATAGAGGATAGGATAGGATAGAGGATAGGATAGGATAGAGGATAGGATAGGATAGAGGATAGGATAGGATAGAGGATAGGATACGAAAGAGGGTAGGATAGCATAGAGGATAGGATAGGATAGAGGATAGGATAGGATAGAGGAGAGGATAGAGGATAGGATAGGATAGAGGATAGGATAGGATAGAGGATAGAGGATAGGATAGGATAGAGGATAGGATAGGATAGAGGATAGGATAGGAAAGAGGGTAGGATAGGATAGAGGATACGATAGAGGATTGGATATGATAGAGGATAGGATAGAGGATAGAATAGGATAGATGATATTATAGGATAGAGGATAGGATATGATAGAGTAAACGATATTATAGAGGATAGGATAGAGGATAGGATAGGATAGAGGATAGGATAGAGGATAGGATAGAGGATAGGATAGGATATAATAGAGGATAGGATAGGATAGAGGATAGGATAGGATAGAGGATAGGATAGGATAGAGGAGAGGATAGGATAGAGGATAGGATAGGATAGAGGATAGGATAGGATAGGGGATAGGATATAATAGAGGATAGGATAGGTTAGAGGGTCGCATAGTGGATAGGATAGGATAGGGGATAGGATAGGATAGAGGATAGAGGATAGGATAGGATAGAGGATAGGATAGGATAGAGGGAAGGATAGGATATAGGATAGGATTGGATAGAGGATAGGACAGGATACAGGATAGGATAGGATAGAGGATCGGATAGAGGATAGGATAGGATAGTGGAATAGATAGAGGATAGGATAGGATAGGGGATAGGATAGGATAGAGGATAGTATAGGATAGAGGATAGGATAGGATAGAGGATAGGATAGGATAGAGGATTGGATAGAATAGAGGAAAGGATAGGATAGAGGATAGGATAGGATAGAGGATAGGATACGATAGAGGATACGATAGGATAGAGGATAGGATAGGATAGAGGATAGGATAGGATAGAGGATAGGATAGAGGATAGGATAGGATAGAGGATAGGACAGGATACAGGATAGGATAGGACAGAGGATCGGATACGATAGAGGATACGATAGGATAGAGGATAGGATAGGATAGAGGATAGGATAGGATAGAGGATAGGATAGAGGATAGGATAGGATAGAGGATAGGACAGGATACAGGATAGGATAGGATAGAGGATCGGATAGAGGATAGGATAGGATAGAGGATAGGATAGGATGGGGGATAGGATATAATAGAGGATAGGCTAGGATAGAGGGTCGGATAGTGGATAGGATAGGATAGGGGATAGGATAGGATAGAGGATAGAGGATAGGATAGGATAGAGGATAGGATAGGATAGAGGGAAGGATAGGATATAGGATAGGATTGGATAGAGGATAGGACAGGATACAGGATAGGATAGGATAGAGGATCGGATAGAGGATAGGATAGGATAGTGGAATAGATAGAGGATAGGATAGGATAGGGGATAGGATACGATAGAGGATAGTATAGGATAGAGGATAGGATAGGATAGAGGATAGGATAGGATAGAGGATTGGATAGAATAGAGGAAAGGATAGGATAGAGGATAGGATAGGATAGAGGATAGGATACGATAGAGGATACGATAGGATAGAGGATAGGATAGGATAGAGGATAGGATAGGATAGAGGATAGGATAGAGGATAGGATAGGATAGAGGATAGGACAGGATACAGGATAGGATAGGATAGAGGATCGGATAGAGGATAGGATAGGATAGAGGATAGAATAGGATAGAGGAAAGGATAGAGGATAGGATAGGATAGAGGGTAGGATAGGATAGAGGATAGGATAGGATAGAGGATAGGATACGATAGAGGATAGGATAGGATAGACGATAGGATAGGATAGAGGATAGGATAGGATAGACGATAGGATAGGATAGAGGATAGGATAGGATAGAGGATAGGATAGGATAGAGGATAGGATAGGATAGAGGATATTATAGGATAGACGATAGGATAGGATAGAGGATAAGATAGGATAGAGGATAGGATAGGATAGAGGATAGGATAGGATAGAGGATAGGATAGGATAGAGTATAGGATAGGATAGAGGATAGGATAGGATAGAGGATAGGATAGGATAGAGTATAGGATAGGATAGAGGATAGGATAGGATAGAGGATCGGATAGAGGATAGGATAGGATAGAGGATAGGATAGGATTGAGGATAGGATAGGATAGAGGATAGGATAGGATAGAGGAAAGGATAGAGGATAGGATAGGATAGGGGATAGGATAGGATAGAGGATAGGATAGGATAGAGGATAGGATAGGATAGAGGATATAATAGGATTGAGGAAAGGATAGGATAGAGGATGGGATAGGATAGAGGATAGGATAGGATAGAGGATAGGATAGGATAGAGGGTAGGATAGGTAATTGGATAGGATAGAGGATAGGATAAGGTAGAGGCTAGTATAGGATAGAGGATACGATAGGATAGAGTATAGGATAGGATAGAGGATAGGATAGTATAGAGGATCGGATAGAGGATAGGATAGGATAGAGGATAGGATAGGATAGAGGATAGGATAGTATAGAGGATAGGATAGGATAGAGGATAGGATAGGATAGAGGATAGGATAGGATAGAGGAGAGGATAGGATAGAGGATAGGATAGGATAGAGGATAGGATAGGATAGAGGATAGGATATAATAGAGGATAGGCTAGGATAGAGGATCGGATAGAGGATAGGATATGATAGGATAGAGGATAGGATAGGATAGAGGAGAGGATAGGATAGAGGATAGGATAGGATAGAGGAGAGGATAGGATAGAGGATAGGATAGGACAGAGGATAGGATAGGATACAGGGTAGGATAGGATAGATGATAGGATAGGATAAAGGATAGGATAGGATAGAGGATAGGATAGGATAGAGGATAGGACAGGATAGAGGATAGGATACGATAGAGGATAGGATAGGATAGAGGATAGGATAGGATAGAGGATAGGATAGGAAAGAGGGTAGGATAGCATAGAGGATAGGATAGGATAGAGGATAGGATAGGATAGAGGAGAGGATAGAGGATAGGATAGGATAGGGGATAGGATAGGATAGAGGATAGGTTAGGATAGAGGATCGGATAGAGGATAGGATAGGATAGAGGATAGGATAGGATAGAGGATAGGATAGGATAGAGGATAGGATAGGATAGAGGATAGGATAGGATAGAGGATAGGATAGGATAGAGGATAGGATAGGATAGAGGAAAGGATAGAGGATAGGATAGGATAGGGGATAGGATAGGATAGAGGATAGGATAGGATAGAGGATAGGATAGGATAGAGGATATAATAGGATTGAGGAAAGGATAGGATAGAGGATAGGATAGGATAGAGGATAGGATAGGATAGAGGATAGGATAGGATAGAGGATAGGATAGGATAGAGGATAGGATAGGAAAGAGGGTAGGATAGCATAGAGGATAGGATAGGATAGAGGATAGGATAGGATAGAGGAGAGGATAGAGGATAGGATAGGATAGAGGAGAGGATAGAGGATAGGATAGGATAGAGGATAGGATAGGATAGAGGATAGGATAGGATAGAGGATAGGATAGAGGATAGGATAGGATAGAGGATAGGATAGGATAGAGGATAGAGGATAGGATAGGATAGAGGATAGGATAGGATAGAGGATAGGATAGGCAAGGGGGTAGGATAGGATAGAGGATACGATAGAGGATTGGATATGATAGAGGATAGGATAGAGGATAGAATAGGATAGATGATATTATAGGATAGAGGATAGGATATGATAGAGTAAACGATATTATAGAGGATAGGATAGAGGATAGGATAGGATAGAGGATAGGATAGAGGATAGGATAGAGGATAGGATAGGATAGGATAGAGGATAGGATAGGATAGAGGGTCGGATAGTGGATAGGATAGGATAGGGGATAGGATAGGATAGAGGATAGAGGATAGGATAGGATAGAGGATAGGATAGGATAGAGGGAAGGATAGGATATAGGATAGGATTGGATAGAGGATAGGACAGGATACAGGATAGGAAAGGATAGAGGATCGGATAGAGGATAGGATAGGATAGTGGAATAGATAGAGGATAGGATAGGATAGGGGATAGGATAGGATAGAGGATAGTATAGGATAGAGGATAGGATAGGATAGAGGATAGGATAGGATAGAGGATTGGATAGAATAGAGGAAAGGATAGGATAGAGGATAGGATAGGATAGAGGATAGGATACGATAGAGGATACGATAGGATAGAGGATAGGATAGGACAGAGGATAGGATAGGATAGAGGATAGGATAGAGGATAGGATAGGATAGAGGATAGGACAGGATACAGGATAGGATAGGATAGAGGATCGGATAGAGGATAGGATAGGATAGAGGATAGAATAGGATAGAGGAAAGGATAGAGGATAGGATAGGATAGAGGGTAGGATAGGATAGAGGATAGGATAGGATAGAGGATAGGATAGGATAGAGGATAGGATAGGATAGAGTATAGGATAGGATAGAGGATAGGATAGGATAGAGGATCGGATAGAGGATAGGATAGGATAGAGGATAGGATAGGATAGAGGATAGGATAGGATAGAGGATAGGATAGGATAGACGAAAGGATAGAGGATAGGATAGGATAGGGGATAGGATAGGATAGAGGATAGGATAGGATAGAGGATAGGATAGGATAGAGGATATAATAGGATTGAGGAAAGGATAGGATAGAGGATAGGATAGGATAGAGGATAGGATAGGATAGAGGATAGGATAGGATAGAGGATAGGATAGGATAGAGGATAGGATAGGATAGAGGATAGGATAGAGGATAGGATAGAGGATAGGATAGAGGATAGGATAGAGGATAGGATAGGATAGAGGATCGGATAGAGGAGAGGATAGGATAGTGGAATAGATAGAGGATAGGATAGGATAGGGGATAGGATAGGATAGAGGATAGAGGATAGGATAGGATAGAGGATAGGATAGGATAGAGGGAAGGATAGGATATAGGATAGGATTGGATAGAGGATAGGACAGGATACAGGATAGGAAAGGATAGAGGATCGGATAGAGGATAGGATAGGATAGTGGAATAGATAGAGGATAGGATAGGATAGGGGATAGGATAGGATAGAGGATAGTATAGGATAGAGGATAGGATAGGATAGAGGATAGGATAGGATAGAGGATTGGATAGAATAGAGGAAAGGATAGGATAGAGGATAGGATAGGATAGAGGATAGGATACGATAGAGGATACGATAGGATAGAGGATAGGATAGGACAGAGGATAGGATAGGATAGAGGATAGGATAGAGGATAGGATAGGATAGAGGATAGGACAGGATACAGGATAGGATAGGATAGAGGATCGGATAGAGGATAGGATAGGATAGAGGATAGAATAGGATAGAGGAAAGGATAGAGGATAGGATAGGATAGAGGGTAGGATAGGATAGAGGATAGGATAGGATAGAGGATAGGATAGGATAGAGGATAGGATAGGATACAGTATAGGATAGGATAGAGGATAGGATAGGATAGTGGAATGGATAGAGGATAGGATAGGATAGGATAGGGGATAGGATAGGATAGAAGATAGTATAGGATAGAGGATAGGATAGGATAGAGGATAGGATAGGATAGAGGATTTGATAGGATAGAGGATAGGATAGCATAGAGGATAGGATAGGATAGAGGATAGGATAGAGGATAGGATAGAGGATAGGATAGAGGATAGGATAGGATAGAGGATAGGATAGGATAGAATATAGGATAGGATACGATAGAGGATACGATAGGATAGAGGATAGGATAGGATAGAGGATAGGATAGGTTAGAGGATAGGATATGATAGAGTAAACGATATTATAGAGGATAGGATAGAGGATAGGACAGGATACAGGATAGGATAGGATAGAGGATCGGATAGAGGATAGGATAGGATAGAGGATAGGATAGGATAGAGGAAAGGATAGAGGATAGGATAGGATAGGGGATAGGATAGGATAGAGGATAGGATAGGATAGAGGATAGGATAGGATAGAGGATAGGATAGGATAGAGGATAGGATAGGAAAGAGGGTAGGATAGGATAGAGGAAAGGATAGGATATAGGATAGGATTGGATAGAGGATAGGATAGGATAGAGGATAGGATAGGATAGACGATAGGATAGGATAGAGGATAGTATAGAGGATAGAATAGGATAGGGGATAGGATAGGATAGAGGATAGTATAGGATAGAGGATAGGATAGGATAGAGGATAGGATAGGATAGAAGATAGGATAGGATAGAGGATAGGATAGGATAGAGGATAGGATAGGATAGAGGATAGGATAGGATAGAGGATAGGATAGAGGATAGGATAGGATAGAGGATAGGATAGGATAGAGGATAGGATAGGATATAGGATAGGATACGATATAGGATACGATAGGAAAGAGGGTAGGATAGCATAGAGGATAGGATAGGATAGAGGATAGGATAGGATAGAGGATACGATAGGATAGAGGATAGGATAGGATAGAGGATAGGATAGGATAGAGGATAGGATAGGATAGACGATAGGATAGGATAGAGGATAGGATAGGATAGAGGATAGGATAGAGGATAGGATAGAGGATAGGATAGAGGATAGGATAGGATAGAGGATAGGATAGAGGATAGGATAGGATAGACGATAGGATAGGATAGAGGATAGGACAGGATACAGGGTAGGATAGGATAGAGGATAGGATAGGATAGAGGATAGGATAGGATTGAGGAGAGGGTAGAGGATAGGATAGGATAGGGGATAGGATAGGATAGAGGATAGGATAGGATAGAGGATCGGATATAGGATAGGATAGGATAGAGGATAGGATAGGATAGAGGATAGGATAGGATAGAGGATAGGATAGGATAGAGGATAGGATAGGATAGAGGATAGGATAGAGGATAGGATAGAGGATAGGATAGAGGATAGGATAGAGGATAGGATAGGATAGAGGATAGGATAGAGGATAGGATAGGATAGAGGATAGGATAGGATAGAGGATAGGATAGGATAGAGGATAGGATAGGATAGAGGATAGGATAGTATATAGGATAGGATACGATAGAGGATACGATAGGAAAGAGGGTAGGATAGCATAAGAAGGATAGGATAGGATAGAGGATAGGATAGGATAGAGGATACGATAGGATAGAGGATAGGATAGGATAGAGGATAGGATAGGATAGAGGATAGGATAGGATTGACGATAGGATAGGGTAGAGGATAGGATAGGATAGAGGATAGGATAGAGGATAGGATAGAGGATAGGATAGAGGATAGGATAGAGGATAGGATAGAGGATAGGATAGGATAGTGGATAGGATAGAGGATAGGATAGAGGATAGGATAGAGGATAGGATAGAGGATAGGATAGAGGATAGGATAGGATAGAGGATAGGATAGGATAGAGGGTAGGATAGAGGATAGGATAGGATAGAGGATAGGATAGGATAGAGGATAGGATAGGATATAGGATAGGATACGATAGAGGATACGATAGGAAAGAGGGTAGGATAGCATAGAGGATAGGATAGGATAGAGGATAGGATAGGATAGAGGATACGATAAGATAGAGGATAGGATAGGATAGAGGATAGGATAGGATAGAGGATAGGATAGGATAGACGATGGGATAGGATAGAGGATAGGATAGGATAGAGGATAGGATAGAGGATAGGATAGAGGATAGGATAGAGGATAGGACAGGATACAGGATAGGATAGGATAGAGGATCGGATAGGATATAGGATAGGGATTGGATAGAGGAGAGGATAGGATAGAGGATAGGATAGGATAGAGGAAAGGATAGGATATAGGATAGGATTGGATAGAGGATAGGACAGGATACAGGATAGGATAGGATAGAGGATCGGATAGAGGATAGGATAGGATAGAGGATAGGATAGGATAGAGGAAAGGATAGAGGATAGGATAGGATAGGGGATAGGATAGGATAGAGGATAGTATAGGATAGAGGATAGGATAGGATAGAAGATAGGATAGGATAGAGGATAGGATAGGGATAGAGGATAGGATAGGATAGAGGATAGGATAGGATAGGGGATAGGATATAATAGAGGATAGGCTAGGATAGAGGATAGGATAGGATAGAGGGATAGGATAGGATAGACGATAGGATAGGATAGGGGATAGGATAGGATAGAGGATAGGATAGGATAGAGGATCGGATATAGGATAGGATAGGATAGAGGATAGGATAGGATAGAGGATAGGATAGGATAGAGGATAGGATAGGATAGAGGATAGGATATGATAGAGGATAGGATAGGATAGAGGATAGGATAGGATAGAGGATAGGATAGGATAGAGGATAGGATAGGATAGAGGATAGGATAGGATAGAGGATAGGATAGGATAGAGGATAGGATAGAGGATAGGGATAGAGGATAGGATAGAGGATAGGATAGAGGATAGGATAGGATAGAGGATGGGATAGAGGATAGGATAGGATAGAGGATAGGATAGGATAGTAGGATAGGATACGATAGAGGATACGATAGGAAAGAGGGTAGGATAGCATAGAGGATAGGATAGGATAGAGGATAGGATAGGATAGAGGATACGATAGGATAGAGGATAGGATAGGATAGAGGATAGGATAGAGGATAGGATAGGATAGAGGATAGGATAGGATAGAGGATAGGATAGGATAGAGGGATAGGATAGGATAGAGGATAGGATAGGATAGAGGATAGGATAGGATAGAGGATAGGATAGGATATAGGATAGGATACGATAGAGGATACGATAGGAAAGAGGGTAGGATAGCATAGAGGATAGGATAGGATAGAGGATCGGATAGAGGATAGGATAGGATAGAGGGAAGGATAGGATATAGGATAGGATTGGATAGAGGATAGGACGGGATACAGGATAGGATAGGATAGAGGATCGGATAGAGGATAGGATAGGATAGTGGAATGGATAGAGGATAGGATAAGATAGGGGATAGGATAGGATAGAAGATAGTATAGGATAGAGGATAGGATAGGATAGAGGATAGGATAGGATAGAGGATTTGATAGGATGGAGGATAGGATAGGATAGAGGATAGGATAGGATAGAGGATAGGATACAGGATAGGATAGGATAGAGGATAGGATAGGATAGAATATAGGATAGGATACGATAGAGGATACGATAGGATAGAGGATAGGATAGGATAGAGGATAGGATAGGTTAGAGGATAGGATATGATAGAGTAAACGATATTATAGAGGATAGGATAGAGGATAGGACAGGATACAGGATAGGATAGGATAGAGGATCGGATAGAGGATAGGATAGGATAGAGGATAGGATAGGGTAGAGAAAGGATAGAGGATAGGATAGGATAGGGATAGGATAGGGTAGAGGATAGGATAGGATAGAGGGATAGGATAGGATAGAGGATAGGATAGGATAGAGGATAGGATAGGAAAGAGGGTAGGATAGGATAGAGGAAAGGATAGGATATAGGATAGGATTGGATAGAGGATAGGATAGGATAGAGGATAGGATATGATAGACGATAGGATAGGATAGAGGGATAGGATAGAGGATCGGATAGAGGATAGGATAGGATAGAGGATAGGATAGGGTAGAGGAAAGGATAGAGGATAGGATAGGATAGAGGATAGTATAGGATAGAGGATAGGATAGGATAGAGGATAGGATAGGATAGAAGATAGGATAGGATAGAGGATAGGATAGGATAGAGGATAGGATAGGGTAGAGGGTAGGATAGGATAGAGGATAGGATAGAGGATAGGATAGGATAGAGGATAGGATAGGATAGAGGATAGGATATGATAGAGGATAGGATAGGATAGAGGATAGGATAGGATAGAGGATAGGATAGGATAGAGGATAGGATAGGATAGAGGATAGGATAGGATAGAGGATAGGATAGGATAGAGGATAGGATAGAGGATAGGATAGAGGATAGGATAGAGGATAGGATAGAGGATAGGATAGGATAGAGGATGGGATAGAGGATAGGATAGGATAGAGGATAGGATAGGATATAGGATAGGATACGATAGAGGATACGATAGGAAAGAGGGTAGGATAGCATAGAGGATAGGATAGGATAGAGGATAGGATAGGATAGAGGATACGATAGGATAGAGGATAGGATAGGATAGAGGATAGGATAGAGGATAGGATAGGATAGAGGATAGGATAGGATAGAGGATAGGATAGGATAGAGGATAGGATAGGATAGAGGATAGGATAGGATAGAGGATAGGATAGGATAGAGGATAGGATAGGATAGAGGATAGGATAGGATATAGGATAGGATACGATAGAGGATACGATAGGAAAGAGGGTAGGATAGCATAGAGGATAGGATAGGATAGAGGATCGGATAGAGGATAGGATAGGATAGAGGGAAGGATAGGATATAGGATAGGATTGGATAGAGGATAGGACAGGATACAGGATAGGATAGGATAGAGGATCGGATAGAGGATAGGATAGGATAGTGGAATGGATAGAGGATAGGATAAGATAGGGGATAGGATAGGATAGAAGATAGTATAGGATAGAGGATAGGATAGGATAGAGGATAGGATAGGATAGAGGATTTGATAGGATGGAGGATAGGATAGGATAGAGGATAGGATAGGATAGAGGATAGGATAGAGGATAGGATAGGATAGAGGATAGGATAGGATAGAATATAGGATAGGATACGATAGAGGATACGATAGGATAGAGGATAGGATAGGATAGAGGATAGGATAGGTTAGAGGATAGGATATGATAGAGTAAACGATATTATAGAGGATAGGATAGAGGATAGGACAGGATACAGGATAGGATAGGATAGAGGATCGGATAGAGGATAGGATAGGATAGAGGATAGGATATGATAGACGATAGGATAGGATAGAGGATAGGATAGAGGATCGGATAGAGGATAGGATAGGATAGAGGATAGGATAGGGTAGAGGAAAGGATAGAGGATAGGATAGGATAGAGGATAGTATAGGATAGAGGATAGGATAGGATAGAGGATAGGATAGGATAGAAGATAGGATAGGATAGAGGATAGGATAGGATAGAGGATAGGATAGGATAGAGGGTAGGATAGGATAGAGGATAGGATAGAGGATAGGATAGGATAGAGGATAGGATAGGATAGAGGATAGGATAGGATATAGGATAGGATACGATAGAGGATACGATAGGAAAGAGGGTAGGATAGCATAGAGGATAGGATAGGATAGAGGATAGGATAGGATAGAGGATACGATAGGATAGAGGATAGGATAGGATAGAGGATAGGATAGGATAGAGGATAGGATAGGATAGAGGATAGGATAGGATAGACGATAGGATAGGATAGAGGATAGGATAGGATAGAGGATAGGATAGAGGATAGGATAGAGGATAGGATAGAGGATAGGATAGAGGATAGAATAGGATAGAGGATAGGATAGAGGATCGGATAGGATAGACGATAGGATAGGATAGAGGATAGGATAGGATAGAGGAAAGGATAGGATATAGGATAGGATTGGATAGAGGATAGGACAGGATACAGGGTAGGATAGGATAGAGGATAGGATAGGATAGAGGATAGGATAGGATAGAGGAGAGGATAGAGGATAGGATAGGATAGAGGATAGGATAGGATAGAGGATACGATAGGATAGAGGATAGGATAGGATAGAGGATAGGATAGAGGATAGGATAGGATAGAGGATAGGATAGGATAGAGGATAGGATAGGATAGAGGATAGGATAGAGGATAGGATAGAGGATAGGATAGAGGATAGGATAGAGGATAGGATAGGATAGAGGATAGGATAGAGGATAGGATAGGATAGACGATAGGATAGGATAGAGGATAGGATAGGATAGACGATAGGATAGGATAGAGGATAGGATAGGATAGAGGATAGGATAGGATAGAGGATAGGATAGAGGATAGGATAGAGGATAGGATAGAGGATAGGATAGAGGATAGGATAGGATAGAGGATAGGATAGAGGATAGGATAGGATAGAGGATAGGATAGGATAGAGGATAGGATAGGATATAGGATAGGATACGATAGAGGATACGATAGGAAAGAGGGTAGGATAGCATAGAGGATAGGATAGGACAGAGGATAGGATAGGATAGACGATAGGATGGGATAGAGGATAGGATAGGATAGAGGAAAGGATAGGATATAGGATAGGATTGGATAGAGGATAGGATAGGATAGAGGATAGGATAGGATAGAGGATAGGATAGGATAGAGGATAGGATAGGATAGAGGATAGGATAGGATACAGGATAGGATAGGATAGAGGATAGGATAGGATAGAGGATAGGATAGGATAGAGGATAGGATAGGATAGAGGATAGGATAGGATAGAGGATAGGATAGGATAGAGGATAGGATAGGATAGAGGATAGAGGATAGAGGATAGAGGATAGAGGATAGAGGATAGAGGATAGAGGATAGAGGATAGAGGATAGAGGATATGATAGGATAGAGGATAGGATAGAGGATAGGATAGGATAGGGGATAGGATAGGATAGAGGATAGGATAGGATAGAGGATAGGATAGGATACAGGATAGGATAGGATAGAGGATAGGATAGGATAGAGGATAGGATAGGATAGAGGATAGGATAGGATAGAGGATAGGATAGGATAGAGGATAGGATAGGATAGAGGATAGGATAGGATAGAGGATAGGATAGGATAGAGGATAGAGGATAGAGGATAGAGGATAGAGGATAGAGGATAGAGGATAGAGGATAGAGGATAGAGGATAGAGGATAGAGGATAGAGGATAGAGGATAGAGGATATGATAGGATAGAGGATAGGATAGAGGATAGGATAGGATAGGGGATAGGATAGGATAGAGGATAGTATAGGATAGAGGATATGATAGGATAGAGGATAGGATAGGATAGAGGATTGGATAGGATAGAGGAAAGGATAGGATAGAGGATAGGATAGGATTGAGGATAGGACAGGATACAGGATAGGATAGGATAGAGGATCGGATAGGATATAGGATAGGATAGGATAGAGGATAGGATAGGATAGAGGATAGGATAGGATAGAGGATAGGATAGGATAGAGGATAGGATAGAGGATAGGATAGAGGATAGGATAGAGGATAGGATAGAGGATAGGATAGGATAGAGGATAGGATAGAGGATAGGATAGGATAGAGGATAGGATAGGATAGAGGATAGGATAGGATATAGGATAGGATACGATAGAGGATACGATAGGAAAGAGGGTAGGATAGCATAGAGGATAGGATAGGATAGAGGATAGGATAGGATAGAGGATACGATAGGATAGAGGATAGGATAGGATAGAGGATAGGATAGAGGATAGGATAGGATAGAGGATAGGATAGGATAGAGGATAGGACAGGATAGAGGATAGGATAGGATATAGGATAGGATACGATAGAGGATACGATAGGAAAGAGGTTAGGATAGCATAGAGGATAGGATAGGATAGAGGATCGGATAGAGGATAGGATAGGATAGAGGGAAGGATAGGATATAGGATAGGATTGGATAGAGGATAGGACAGGATACAGGATAGGATAGGATAGAGGATCGGATAGAGGATAGGATAGGATAGTGGAATGGATAGAGGATAGGATAAGATAGGGGATAGGATAGGATAGAAGATAGTATAGGATAGGGGATAGGATAGGATAGAGGATAGGATAGGATAGAGGATTTGATAGGATAGAGGATAGGATAGGATAGAGGATAGGATAGGATAGAGGATAGGATAGAGGATAGGATAGGATAGAGGATGGGATAGGATAGAATATAGGATAGGATACGATAGAGGATACGATAGGATAGAGGATAGGATAGGATAGAGGATAGGATAGGTTAGAGGATAGGATATGATAGAGTAAACGATATTATAGAGGATAGGATAGAGGATAGGACAGGATACAGGATAGGATAGGATAGAGGATCGGATAGAGGATAGGATAGGATAGAGGATAGGATAGGGTAGAGGAAAGGATAGAGGATAGGATAGGATAGGGGATAGGATAGGATAGAGGATAGGATAGGATAGAGGATAGGATAGGATAGAGGATAGGATAGGATAGAGGATAGGATAGGAAAGAGGGTAGGATAGGATAGAGGAAAGGATAGGATATAGGATAGGATTGGATAGATTATAGGATAGGATAGAGGATAGGATATGATAGACGATAGGATAGGATAGAGGATAGGATAGAGGATAGAATAGGATAGGGGATAGGATAGGATAAAGGATAGTATAGGATAGAGGATAGGATAGGATAGAGGATAGGATAGGATAGAAGATAGGATAGGATAGAGGATAGGATAGGATAGAGGATAGGATAGGATAGAGGGTAGGATAGGATAGAGGATAGGATAGAGGATAGGATAGAGGATAGGATAGGATAGAGGATAGGATAGGATAGAGGATAGGATAGGATATAGGATAGGATACGATAGAGGATACGATAGGAAAGAGGGTAGGATAGCATAGAGGATAGGATAGGATAGAGGATAGGATAGGATAGAGGATACGATAGGATAGAGGATAGGATAGGATAGAGGATAGGATAGGATAGAGGATAGGATAGGATAGACGATAGGATAGGATAGAGGATAGGAGAGGATAGAGGATAGGATAGAGGATAGGATAGAGGATAGGATAGACGATAGGATAGGATAGAGGATAGGATAGAGGATAGGATAGGATAGACGATAGGATAGGATAGAGGATAGGATAGGATAGAGGAAAGGATAGGATATAGGATAGGATTGGATAGAGGATAGGACAGGATACAGGGTAGGATAGGATAGAGGATAGGATAGGATAGAGGATAGGATAGGATAGAGGAGAGGATAGAGGATAGGATAGGATAGGGGATAGGATAGGATAGAGGATAGGATAGGATAGAGGATCGGATATAGGATAGGATAGGATAGAGGATTGGATAGGATAGAGGATAGGATAGGATAGAGGATACGATAGGATAGAGGATAGGATAGGATAGAGGATAGGATAGGATAGAGGATAGGATAGGATAGACGATAGGATAGGATAGAGGATAGGATAGGATAGAGGATAGGATAGAGGATAGGATAGAGGATAGGATAGAGGATAGGATAGAGGATAGGATAGGATAGAGGATAGGATAGAGGATAGGATAGGATAGACGATAGGATAGGATAGAGGATAGGATAGGATAGACGATAGGATAGGATAGAGGATAGGATAGGATAGAGGATAGGATAGGATAGAGGATAGGATAGAGGATAGGATAGAGGATAGGATACAGGATAGGATAGAGGATAGGATAGGATAGAGGATAGGATAGAGGATAGGATAGGATAGAGGATAGGATAGGATATAGGATAGGATACGATAGAGGATACGATAGGAAAGAGGGTAGGATAGCATAGAGGATAGGATAGGATAGAGGATAGGATAGGATAGACGATAGGATAGGATAGAGGATAGGATAGGATAGAGGAAAGGATAGGATATAGGATAGGATTGGATAGAGGATAGGACAGGATACAGGGTAGGATAGGATAGAGGATAGGATAGAGGATAGGATAGGATAGAGGAGAGGATAGAGGATAGGATAGGATAGGGGATAGGATAGGATAGAGGATAGGATAGGATAGAGGATCGGATATAGGATAGGATAGGATAGAGGATAGGATAGGATAGAGGATAGGATAGGATAGAGGATAGGATAGGATAGAGGATAGGATAGGATAGAGGATAGGATAGGATAGAGGATAGGATAGGATAGAGGATAGGATAGGATAGAGGATAGGATAGGATAGAGGATAGGATAGGATAGAGGATAGAATAGGATAGAGGATAGAGGATAGAGGATAGAGGATAGAGGATAGAGGATAGAGGATAGAGGATAGAGGATAGAGGATAGAGGATAGAGGATAGAGGATAGAGGATAGAGGATATGATAGGATAGAGGATAGGATAGGATAGAGGATAGGATAGGATAGGGGATAGGATAGGATAGAGGATAGTATAGGATAGAGGATAGGATAGGATAGAGGATAGGATAGGATATAGGATAGGATAGGATAGAGGATAGGATAGGATAGAGGATAGGATAGGATAGAGGATAGGATAGGATATAGGATAGGATAGGATAGAGGATAGGATAGGATACAGGATAGGATAGGATAGAGGATAGGATAGAGGATAGGATAGGATAGAGGATAGGATAGGATAGAGGATAGGATAGAGGATAGGATAGGATAGAGGATAGGATAGGATAGAGGATAGGATAGGATAGAGGATAGGATAGGATAGAGGATAGTATAGAGGATAGGATAGGATAGAGGATAGGATAGGATAGACGATAGGATAGGATAGAGGATAGGATAGGATAGAGGATAGGATAGAGGATAGGATAGAGGATAGGATAGGATAGAGGATAGGATAGGATAGAGGATAGGATAGGATAGAGGATAGGATAGAGGATAGGATAGGATAGAGGATAGGATAGAGGATAGGATAGGATAGAGGATAGGATAGGATAGACGATAGGATAGGATAGAGGATAGGATAGGATATAGGATAGGATTGGGTAGAGGAGAGGATAGGATAGAGGATAGGATAGGATAGAGGATAGGATAGGATAGAGGATAGGATAGGATAGAGGATAGGATATGATAGAGGATTGGATACGATAGAGGATACGATAGGATAGAGGATAGGATAGGATAGAGGATAGGATAGGATAGAGGATAGGATAGGATAGACGATAGGATATAATAGAGGATAGGATAGGATAGAGGATAGGATAGGATAGAGGATAGTATAGGATAGAGGATAGGATAGGATAGAGGATAGGATAGGAAAGAGGGTAGGATAGCATAGAGGATAGGATAGGATAGAGGATAGGATAGGATAGAGGATAGGATAGGATAGAGGATAGGATAGGATAGAGGATAGGATAGAGGATAGGATAGAGGATAGGATAGAGGATAGGATAGAGGATAGGATAGGATAGAGGATAGGATAGGATAGAGGATAGGATAGGATAGAGGATAGGATAGGATAGAGGATAGGATGGGATAGAGGATAGGATAGGATAGAGGATAGGATTTGATAGAGGGTAGGATAGGATAGAGGATAGGATAGGATAGAGGATAGGATAGGATAGAGGATAGAATAGGATAGATGATATTATAGGTTAGAGGATAGGATATGATAGAGTAAACGATATTATAGAGGATAGGATAGAGGATATGATAGGATAGAGGATAGGATAGGATAGAGGATAGGATAGGATAGAGGATAGGATAGGATAGAGGATAGGAAATAATAGAGGATAGGATAGAGGATAGGATAGAGGATAGGATAGAGGATAGGATAGGATAGAGGGTAGGATAGAGGATAGGATAGAGGATAGGATAGAGGATAGGATAGGATAGAGGATAGGATAGGATAGAGGATAGGATAGGATATAGGATAGGATACGATAGAGGATACGATAGGATAGAGGATAGGATAGGATAGAGTAAACGATATTATAGAGGATAGGATAGAGGATAGGATAGGATAGGGGATAGGATAGAGGGTAGGATAGAGGATAGGATAGAGGATAGGATAGGATAGAGGATAGGATAGAGGATAGGATAGAGGATAGGATAGAGGATAGGATAGAGGATAGGATAGAGGATAGGATAGGATAGGATAGGATAGAGGATAGGATAGGATAGAGGATAGGATAGGATAGAGGATAGGATAGGATAGAGGATAGGATAGGATAGAGGATAGGATAGGACGGAGGATAGGATAGGATAGAGGATAAGATAGGATAGAGTAGGATAGGATAGAGGATAGGATACGATAGAGGATACGATAGGATAGAGGATAGGATAGGATAGAGGATAGGATAGGATAGAGGATAGGATAGGATAGACGATAGGATAGGATAGAGGATAGGATAGGATAGAGGATAGTATAGGAAAGAGGATAGAATAGAGGATAGGACAGGATACAGGATAGGATTGGATAGAGGATCGGATAGAGGATAGGATAGGATAGAGGATAGAATAGGATAGAGGAAAGGATAGAGGATAGGATAGGATAGAGGGTAGGGTAGGATAGAGGATAGGATAGGATAGAGGATAGGATACGATAGAGGATAGGATAGGATAGACGATAGGATAGGATAGAGGATAGGATAGGATAGACGATAGGATAGGTTAGAGGATAGGATAGGATAGAGGATAGGATAGGATAGAGGATAGGATAGGATAGAGGATAGGATAGGATAGACGATAGGATAGGATAGAGGATAGGATAGGATAGAGGATAGGATAGGATAGAGGATAGGATAGGATAGAGGATAGGATAGGATAGAGGATAGGATAGGATAGGATAGAGCATATAATAGGATTGAGCATATAATAGGATTGAGGAAAGGATAGGATAGAGGATAGGATAGGATAGAGGATAGGATAGGATTGAGGATCTGATAGAGGATAGGATGGGATAGAGGATCGGATAGGTAATTGGATAGGATAGAGGATAGGATAGGATGGAGGAAAGGATAGAGGATAGGATAGGATAGGGGATAGGATAGAGTATAGGATAGGATAGAGGATAGGATAGGATAGAGGATAGGATAGGATAGAGGATATAATAGGATTGAGGAAAGGATAGGATAGAGGATAGGATAGGATAGAGGATAGGATAGGATAGAGGATAGGATAGGATAGAGGATAGGATGGGATAGAGGATAGGATAGGATAGAGCATATAATAGGATTGAGCATATAATAGGATTGAGGAAAGGATAGGATAGAGGATAGGATAGGATAGAGGATAGGATAGGATTGAGGATCTGATAGAGGATAGGATAGGATAGAGGATCGGATAGGTAATTGGATAGGATAGAGGATAGGATAAGGTAGAGGCTAGTATAGGATAGAGGATAGGATAGGATAGAGTATAGGATAGGATAGAGGATAGGATAGGATAGAGGATAGGACAGGATAGAGGATTGGATAGAATAGAGGAAAGGAGAGGATAGAGGATAGGATAGGATAGAGGATAGGATACGATAGAGGATACGATAGGATAGAGGATAGGATAGGATAGAGGATAGGATAGGATAGAGGATAGGATAGAGGATAGGATAGGATAGAGGATAGGACAGGATACAGGATAGGATAGGATAGAGGATCGGATAGAGGATAGGATAGGATAGAGGATAGAATAGGATAGAGGAAAGGATAGAGGATAGGATAGGATAGAGGGTAGGATAGGATAGAGGATAGGATAGGATAGAGGATAGGATACGATAGAGGATAGGATAGGATAGACGATAGGATAGGATAGAGGATAGGATAGGATAGACGATAGGATAGGATAGAGGATAGGATAGGATAGAGGATAGGATAGGATAGAGGATAGGATAGGATAGAGGATAGGATAGGATAGACGATAGGATAGGATAGAGGATAGGATAGGATAGAGGATAGGATAGGATAGAGGATAGGATAGGATAGAGGATAGGATAGGATAGAGTATAGGATAGGATAGAGGATAGGATAGGATAGAGGATCGGATAGAGGATAGGATAGGATAGAGGATAGGATAGGATAGAGGATAGGATAGGATAGAGGATAGGATAGGATAGAGGATAGGATAGGATAGGGGATAGGATAGGATAGAGGATAGGATAGGATAGAGGATAGGATAGGATAGGATAGAGCATATAATAGGATTGAGCATATAATAGGATTGAGGAAAGGATAGGATAGAGGATAGGATAGGATAGAGGATAGGATAGGATTGAGGATCTGATAGAGGATAGGATAGGATAGAGGATCGGATAGGTAATTGGATAGGATAGAGGATAGGATAGGATAGAGGATAGGATAGGATAGAGGAAAGGATAGAGGATAGGATAGGATAGGGGATAGGATAGAGTATAGGATAGGATAGAGGATAGGATAGGATAGAGGATATAATAGGATTGAGGAAAGGATAGGATAGAGGATAGGATAGGATAGAGGATAGGATAGGATAGAGGATAGGATAGGATAGAGGATAGGATGGGATAGAGGATAGGATAGGATAGAGCATATAATAGGATTGAGCATATAATAGGATTGAGGAAAGGATAGGATAGAGGATAGGATAGGATAGAGGATAGGATAGGATTGAGGATCTGATAGAGGATAGGATAGGATAGAGGATCGGATAGGTAATTGGATAGGATAGAGGATAGGATAAGGTAGAGGCTAGTATAGGATAGAGGATAGGATAGGATAGAGTATAGGATAGGATAGAGGATAGGATAGGATAGAGGATAGGATAGGGTAGAGGATTGGATAGAATAGAGGAAAGGATAGGATAGAGGATAGGATAGGATAGAGGATAGGATACGATAGAGGATACGATAGGATAGAGGATAGGATAGGATAGAGGATAGGATAGGATAGAGGATAGGATAGAGGATAGGATAGGATAGAGGATAGGACAGGATACAGGATAGGATAGGATAGAGGATCGGATAGAGGATAGGATAGGATAGAGGATAGAATAGGATAGAGGAAAGGATAGAGGATAGGATAGGATAGAGGGTAGGATAGGATAGAGGATAGGATAGGATAGAGGATAGGATACGATAGAGGATAGGATAGGATAGACGATAGGATAGGATAGAGGATAGGATAGGATAGACGATAGGATAGGATAGAGGATAGGATAGGATAGACGATAGGGTAGGATAGAGGATAGGATAGGATAGAGGATAGGATAGGATAGAGGATAGGATAGGATAGAGGATAGGATAGGATAGACGATAGGATAGGATAGAGGATAGGATAGGATAGAGGATAGGATAGGATAGAGGATAGGATAGGATAGAGGATAGGATAGGATAGAGTATAGGATAGGATAGAGGATAGGATAGGATAGGGGATCGGATAGAGGATAGGATAGGATAGAGGATAGGATAGGATAGAGGATAGGATAGGATAGAGGAAAGGATAGAGGATAGGATAGGATAGGGGATAGGATAGGATAGAGGATAGGATAGGATAGAGGATAGGATAGGATAGAGGATATAATAGGATTGAGGAAAGGATAGGATAGAGGATAGGATAGGATAGAGGATAGGATAGGATAGAGGATAGGATAGGATAGAGGATAGGATAGGATAGAGGATAGGATAGGATAGAGGAAAGGATAGAGGATAGGATAGGATAGGGGATAGGATAGGATAGAGGATAGGATAGGATAGAGGATAGGATAGGATAGACGATAGGATAGGATAGAGGATAGGATAGGATAGAGGATAGGATAGGATAGAGGATAGGATAGGATAGAGGATAGGATAGGATAGAGGATAGGATAGGATAGAGGATAGGATAGGATAGAGGATAGGATAGGATAGAGGATAGGATAGGATAGAGGATAGGATAGGATAGGATAGAGCATATAATAGGATTGAGCATATAATAGGATTGAGGAAAGGATAGGATAGAGGATAGGATAGGATAGAGGATAGGATAGGATTGAGGATCTGATAGAGGATAGGATAGGATAGAGGATCGGATAGGTAATTGGATAGGATAGAGGATAGGATAGGATAGAGGATAGGATAGGATAGAGGAAAGGATAGAGGATAGGATAGGATAGGGGATAGGATAGGATAGAGGTTAGGATAGGATAGAGGATAGGATGGGATAGAGGATAGGATAGGATAGAGGATAGGATAGGATAGAGGGTAGGATAGGATAGAGGATAGGATAGGATAGAGGATAGGATAGGATAGAGGATAGGATAGGATAGAGGATAGGATAGGATAGAGCATATAATAGGATTGAGCATATAATAGGATTGAGGAAAGGATAGGATAGAGGATAGGATAGGATAGAGGATAGGATAGGATTGAGGATCTGATAGAGGATAGGATAGGATAGAGGATCGGATAGGTAATTGGATAGGATAGAGGATAGGATAAGGTAGAGGCTAGTATAGGATAGAGGATAGGATAGGATAGAGTATAGGATAGGATAGAGGATAGGATAGGATAGAGGATAGGATAGGATAGAGGATAGGATAGGATAGAGGATAGGATAGGATAGACGATAGGATAGGATAGAGGATAGGATAGGATAGAGGATAGGATAGGATAGAGGATAGGATAGGATAGAGGATAGGATAGGATAGAGTATAGGATAGGATAGAGGATAGGATAGGATAGAGGATCGGATAGAGGATAGGATAGGATAGAGGATAGGATAGGATAGAGGATAGGATAGGATAGAGTATAGGATAGGATAGAGGATAATATAGGATAGAGGATCGGATAGAGGATAGGATAGGATAGAGGATAGGATAGGATAGAGGATAGGATAGGATAGAGGAGAGGATAGGATAGAGGATAGGATAGGATAGAGGATAGGATAGGATAGGGGATAGGATATAATAGAGGATAGGCTAGGATAGAGGGTCGGATAGTGGATAGGATAGGATAGGGGATAGGATAGGATAGAGGATAGAGGATAGGATAGGATAGAGGATAGGATAGGATAGAGGATAGGATAGGATAGAGGATAGGATAGGATAGAGGATAGGATAGGATAGGGGATAGGATAGGATAGAGGATAGGATAGGATAGAGGATAGGATAGGATAGAGGATATAATAGGATTGAGGAAAGGATAGGATAGAGGATAGGATAGGATAGAGGATAGGATAGGATAGAGGATAGGATAGGATAGAGGATAGGATAGGATAGAGGATAGGATAGGATAGAGGATAGGATAGGAAAGAGGGTAGGATAGCATAGAGGATAGGATAGGATAGAGGATAGGAAAGGATAGAGGAGAGGATAGAGGATAGGATAGGATAGAGGATAGGATAGGATAGAGGATAGAGGATAGAGGATAGAGGATAGAGGATAGAGGATAGATGATAGAGGATAGAGGATAGAGGATAGAGGATAGAGGATAGAGGATAGAGGATAGAGGATAGAGGATAGAGGATAGAGGATAGAGGATAGAGGATAGAGGATAGAGGATAGAGGATAGAGGATAGAGGATAGAGGATAGAGGATAGAGGATAGAGGATAGAGGATAGAGGATAGAGGATAGAGGATAGAGGATAGAGGATAGAGGATAGAGGATAGAGGATAGAGGATAGAGGATAGAGGATAGAGGATAGAGGATAGAGGATAGAGGATAGAGGATAGAGGATAGAGGATAGAGGATAGAGGATAGAGGATAGAGGATAGAGGATAGAGGATAGAGGATAGAGGATAGAGGATAGAGGATAGAGGATAGAGGATAGAGGATAGAGGATAGAGGATAGAGGATAGAGGATAGGATAGAGGATAGGATAGGATAGAGGATAGGATAGGATAGAGGATAGGATAGGAAAGAGGGTAGGATAGGATAGAGGATACGATAGAGGATTGGATATGATACAGGATAGGATAGAGGATAGAATAGGATAGAGGATAGGATAGAGGATAGGACAGGATAGAGGATAGGACAGGATGCAGGATAGGATAGGATAGAGGATCGGATAGAGGATAGGATAGGATAGAGGATAGAATAGGATAGAGGATAGGATAGGAAAGAGGGTAGGATAGCATAGAGGATAGGATAGGATAGAGGATAGGATAGGATAGAGGAGAGGATAGAGGATAGGATAGGATAGAGGATAGGATAGGATAGAGGATAGAGGATAGAGGATAGAGGATAGAGGATAGAGGATAGAGGATAGGGGATAGAGGATAGAGGATAGAGGATAGAGGATAGAGGATAGAGGATAGAGGATAGAGGATAGAGGATAGAGGATAGAGGATAGAGGATAGAGGATAGAGGATAGAGGATAGAGGATAGAGGATAGAGGATAGAGGATAGAGGATAGAGGATAGAGGATAGAGGATAGAGGATAGAGGATAGAGGATAGAGGATAGAGGATAGAGGATAGAGGATAGAGGATAGAGGATAGAGGATAGAGGATAGAGGATAGAGGATAGAGGATAGAGGATAGAGGATAGAGGATAGAGGATAGAGGATAGAGGATAGAGGATAGAGGATAGAGGATAGAGGATAGAGGATAGAGGATAGAGGATAGAGGATAGAGGATAGAGGATAGAGGATAGAGGATAGAGGATAGAGGATAGAGGATAGAGGATAGAGGATAGAGGATAGAGGATAGAGGATAGAGGATAGAGGATAGAGGATAGAGGATAGAGGATAGAGGATAGAGGATAGAGGATAGAGGATAGGATAGAGGATAGGATAGGATAGAGGATAGGATAGGATAGAGGATAGGATAGGAAAGAGGGTAGGATAGGATAGAGGATACGATAGAGGATTGGATATGATAGAGGATAGGATAGAGGATAGAATAGGATAGAGGATAGGATAGAGGATAGGATAGGATAGAGGATAGGACAGGATACAGGATAGGATAGGATAGAGGATCGGATAGAGGATAGGATAGGATAGAGGATAGGATAGGAAAGAGGGTAGGATAGGATAGACGATACGATAGAGGATTGGATATGATAGAGGATAGGACAGAGTATAGAATAGGATAGATGATATTATAGGATAGAGGATAGGATATGATAGAGTAAGCGATATTATAGAGGATAGGATAGAGGATAGGATAGGATAGAGGATAGGATAGAGGGTAGGATAGAGGATAGGATAGAGGATAGGATAGGATAGAGGATAGGATAGAGGATAGGATAGAGGATAGGATAGAGGATAGGATAGGATAGGATAGGATAGAGGATTGGATAGGATAGAGGAAAGGATAGGATAGAGGATAGGATAGGATAGAGGATAGGATACGATAGAGGATACGATAGGATAGAGGATACGATAGGATAGAGGATAGGATAGGATAGAGGATAGGATAGGATAGAGGATAGGATAGGATAGACGATAGGATAGGATAGAGGATAGGATAGGATAGAGGATAGGATAGGATAGAGGATAGGATAGGATAGCGGATAGGATGGGATAGAGGATAGGATAGGATAGAGGATAGGATAGAGGATAGGATAGGATAGAGCATATAATAGGATTGAGGAAAGGATAGGATAGAGGATAGGACAGGATAGAGGATAGGATAGGATTGAGGATCTGATAGAGGATAGGATAGGATAGAGGATCGGATAGGTAATTGGATAGGATAGAGGATAGGATAAGGTAGAGGCTAGTATAGGATAAAGGATAGGATAGGATAGAGTATAGGATAGGATAGAGGATAGGATAGGATAGAGGATCGGATAGAGGATAGGATAGGATATAGGATAGGATACGATAGAGGATACGATAGGATAGAGGATAGGATAGGATAGAGGATAGGATAGGATAGAGGATAGGATAGGATAGACGATAGGATAGGATAGAGGATAGGATAGGATAGAGGATAGAGGATAGAGGATAGAGGATAGAGGATAGAGGATAGAGGATAGATGATAGAGGATAGAGGATAGAGGATAGAGGATAGAGGATAGAGGATAGAGGATAGAGGATAGAGGATAGAGGATAGAGGATAGAGGATAGAGGATAGAGGATAGGATAGAGGATAGGATAGGATAGAGGATAGGATAGGATAGAGGATAGGATAGGAAAGAGGGTAGGATAGGATAGAGGATACGATAGAGGATTGGATATGATACAGGATAGGATAGAGGATAGAATAGGATAGAGGATAGGATAGAGGATAGGACAGGATAGAGGATAGGACAGGATGCAGGATAGGATAGGATAGAGGATCGGATAGAGGATAGGATAGGATAGAGGATAGAATAGGATAGAGGATAGGATAGGAAAGAGGGTAGGATAGCATAGAGGATAGGATAGGATAGAGGATAGGATAGGATAGAGGAGAGGATAGAGGATAGGATAGGATAGAGGATAGGATAGGATAGAGGATAGAGGATAGAGGATAGAGGATAGAGGATAGAGGATAGAGGATAGGGGATAGAGGATAGAGGATAGAGGATAGAGGATAGAGGATAGAGGATAGAGGATAGAGGATAGAGGATAGAGGATAGAGGATAGAGGATAGAGGATAGAGGATAGAGGATAGAGGATAGAGGATAGAGGATAGAGGATAGAGGATAGAGGATAGAGGATAGAGGATAGAGGATAGAGGATAGAGGATAGAGGATAGAGGATAGAGGATAGAGGATAGAGGATAGAGGATAGAGGATAGAGGATAGAGGATAGAGGATAGAGGATAGAGGATAGAGGATAGAGGATAGAGGATAGAGGATAGAGGATAGAGGATAGAGGATAGAGGATAGAGGATAGAGGATAGAGGATAGAGGATAGAGGATAGAGGATAGAGGATAGAGGATAGAGGATAGAGGATAGAGGATAGAGGATAGAGGATAGAGGATAGAGGATAGAGGATAGAGGATAGAGGATAGAGGATAGAGGATAGAGGATAGAGGATAGAGGATAGAGGATAGAGGATAGAGGATAGAGGATAGAGGATAGAGGATAGAGGATAGGATAGGATAGAGGATAGGATAGGATAGAGGATAGGATAGGAAAGAGGGTAGGATAGGGTAGAGGATACGATAGAGGATTGGATATGATAGAGGATAGGATAGAGGATAGAATAGGATAGAGGATAGGATAGAGGATAGGATAGGATAGAGGATAGGACAGGATACAGGATAGGATAGGATAGAGGATCGGATAGAGGATAGGATAGGATAGAGGATAGGATAGGAAAGAGGGTAGGATAGGATAGACGATACGATAGAGGATTGGATATGATAGAGGATAGGACAGAGTATAGAATAGGATAGATGATATTATAGGATAGAGGATAGGATATGATAGAGTAAGCGATATTATAGAGGATAGGATAGAGGATAGGATAGGATAGAGGATAGGATAGAGGGTAGGATAGAGGATAGGATAGAGGATAGGATAGGATAGAGGATAGGATAGAGGATAGGATAGAGGATAGGATAGAGGATAGGATAGGATAGGATAGGATAGAGGATTGGATAGGATAGAGGAAAGGATAGGATAGAGGATAGGATAGGATAGAGGATAGGATACGATAGAGGATACGATAGGATAGAGGATAGGATAGGATAGAGGATAGGATAGGATAGAGGATAGGATAGGATAGACGATAGGATAGGATAGAGGATAGGATAGGATAGAGGATAGGATAGGATAGAGGATAGGATAGGATAGCGGATAGGATGGGATAGAGGATAGGATAGGATAGAGGATAGGATAGAGGATAGGATAGGATAGAGCATATAATAGGATTGAGGAAAGGATAGGATAGAGGATAGGACAGGATAGAGGATAGGATAGGATTGAGGATCTGATAGAGGATAGGATAGGATAGAGGATCGGATAGGTAATTGGATAGGATAGAGGATAGGATAAGGTAGAGGCTAGTATAGGATAAAGGATAGGATAGGATAGAGTATAGGATAGGATAGAGGATAGGATAGGATAGAGGATCGGATAGAGGATAGGATAGGATATAGGATAGGATACGATAGAGGATACGATAGGATAGAGGATAGGATAGGATAGAGGATAGGATAGGATAGAGGATAGGATAGGATAGACGATAGGATAGGATAGAGGATAGGATAGGATAGAGGATAGGATAGGATAGAAGATAGGATAGGATAGAGGATAGAGGATAGAGGATAGAGGATAGAGGATAGAGGATAGAGGATAGGATAGGATAGAGGATAGGATAGGATAGAGGATAGGATAGGATAGAGGATAGGATAGGATAGAGGATAGGATAGGATAGAGGATAGGATAGGATAGAGGATAGGATAGGATAGAGGATAGGATAGGATATAGGATAGGATACGATAGAGGATACGATAGGATAGAGGATAGGATAGGATAGAGGATAGGATAGGATAGAGGATAGGATAGAGGATAGGATAGGATAGACGATAGGATAGGATAGAGGATAGGATAGGATAGACGATAGGATAGAGGATAGGATAGGATAGAGGATAGGATAGAGGATAGGATAGGATAGAGGATAGGATAGGATAGACGATAGGATAGGATAGAGGATAGGATAGGATATAGGATAGGATTGGATAGAGGATCGGATAGGTAATTGGATAGGATAGTTGATAGGATAGGATAGAGGATAGGATAGGATGGAGGATAGGATACGATAGATGTTACGATAGGATAGAGGATAGGATAGGATAGAGGATTGGATAGGATAGAGGAAAGGATAGGATAGAGGATAGGGTAGGATAGAGGATAGGACAGGATACAGGATAGGATAGGATAGAGGATCGGATAGAGGATTGGATATGATAGACGATAGGATAGAAGATAGAATAGGATAGATGATATTATAGGATAGAGGATAGGATATGATAGAGTAAACGATATTATAGATGATAGGATAGGATAGAGGATAGGATAGAGGATAGGATAGAGGATAGGATAGAGGATAGGATAGGATAGTGGATAGGATAGGATAGAGGATAGGATAGGATAGAGGATAGGATAGGATAGAGGATAGGATAGGATAGAGGATAGGATAGGAAAGAGGATAGGATAGGATAGAGGATAGGAAACGATAGAGGATACGATAGGATAGAGGATAGGATAGAGGATAGGATAGGATAGAGGATAGGATAGGATAGAGGATAGTATAGGATAGACGATAGGATAGGATAGAGGATAGGATAGGATAGAGGATAGGATAGGAAAGAGGGTAGGATAGGATAGAGGATGCGATAGAGGATTGGATATGATAGAGGATAGGATAGAGTATAGAATAGGATAGATGATATTATAGGATAGAGGATAGGATATGATAGAGTAAGCGATATTATAGAGGATAGGATAGAGGATAGGATAGGATAGAGGATAGGATAGAGGGTAGGATAGAGGATAGGATAGAGGATAGGATAGGATAGAGGATAGGATAGAGGATAGGATAGAGGATAGGATAGAGGATAGGATAGGATAGGATAGGATAGAGGATTGGATAGGATAGAGGAAAGGATAGGATAGAGGATAGGATAGGATAGAGGATAGGATAGGATAGAGGATAGGATAGGATAGATGATAGGATAGGATAGAGGATAGGATAGGATAGAGGATAGGATAGGATAGACGATAGGATAGGATAGAGGATAGGATAGGATAGAGGATAGGATAGGATAGAGGATAGGATACGATAGAGGATAGGATAGGATAGAGGATAGGATAGGATAGAGGATAGGATAGGATAGAGGATAGGATAGGATAGAGGATAGGATAGGATAGAGGATAGGATAGGATAGAGGATAGGATAGGATAGAGGATAGGATAGGATAGAGGATAGGATAGGATAGAGGATAGGATAGGATAGAGGATAGGATAGGATAGAGGATAGGATAGGATAGAGGATAGGATAGGATAGAGGACAGGATAGAGGATTGGATAGGATAGAGGATAGGATAGGATTCAGGATAGGATAGGATAGAGGATAGGTTAGAATAGAGGATAGGATAGAGGATAGGATAGGATAGATCATAGGATAGGATAGAGGATAGTATTGAGGATAGTATATAGGATAGTATAGAGAAGAGGATACAGGATAGGATAGAGGATCGGATAGGATAGGATAGGATAGAGGATAGGATAGGGGATTGGATAGGATAGATGATAGGAGACGATAGAGGATAGGATAGATGATTGGATAGGATAGAGGACAGGAGACGATAGAGGATAGGATAGCATAGAAGAAAGGATAGAGGATAGGATAGAGGATTGGATAGGATAGAGGATATTATAGGGAAGAGGATAGGATATGATAGAGAATACGATATTATAGAGGATAGGATAGGATCGAGGATCGGATAGGATAGACGATTGGATGGGATAGAGGATAGGATAGGATAGAGGATAGGAGAGGATAGGATAGAGAATAGAATAGGAAAGATGATATTATAGGATTGAGGATAGGATAGGATAGTGGATAGGATAGAGGATTGTATAGAATAGAGGATAGGATATAGGATTGGATAGGATAGAGGATAGGATAGGAAAGAGGATAGGATAGGGGATTGGATAGGATAGATGATATTATAGGAAAGAGGATAGGATATGATAGATGATACGCTATTATAGAGGATAGGTTAGGATCGAGGATCGGATAGGATAGAGGATTGCATAGGATAGAGGATAGGATAGGATAGAGGATAGGATATAGGATGGGATAGGATAGAGGATAGGATACGATAGAGGATAGGATAGGATAGAGGATAGGATAGGATAGGGGATTGGATAGGATAGAGGATAGGATAGGATAGAGGATAGAATAGGATAGAGGATAGGATAGAGGATAGGATAGGATAAAGGATAGGATAGAGGGTAGGATAGGATAGAGGATGGGATAGGATAGAGGATAGGGTAGGATAGAGGATAGGATAGGATAGAGGATAGGATAGGATAGAGGATAGGATAGAGGATAGGATAGGATAGAGGATAGAATAGGATAGAGGATAGGATAGAGGATAGGATAGGATAAAGGATAGGATAGAGGGTAGGATAGGATAGAGGATGGGATAGGATAGAGGATAGGGTAGGATAGAGGATAGGATAGGATAGAGGATAGTATAGGATAGACAATAGGACAGGATATAGGACAGGATAGGATAGAGGATAGGATTGGATAGATGATTGGATAGGATAGAGGATAGGATAGGATAGGGGATAGGGTAGGATTGAGGATATTATACGATAGAGGATTGGATAGAATAGAGGATATTATAGGATAGAGGATAGGATAGGATAGAGCATAGGATAGAGGATAGAATAGAGGATTGGATAGGATAGAAGATATTATAGGATAGACGATAGGATAGGATAGACGATAGGATAGGATAGAGTATACGATAGGATTGAGGATAGGATAGCATAGAGGATAGGATAGGATAGAGGATAGGATAGGATAGAGTATAGGATAGGATAGAGGATAGGATAGGATAGAGGATCGGATAGAGGATAGGATAGGATAGAGGATAGGATAGGATAGAGGATAGGATAGGATAGAGGATAGGATAGGATAGAGGATAGGATAGGATAGAGGATAGGATAGGATAGAGGATAGGATAGGATAGAGGAAAGGATAGAGGATAGGATAGGATAGGGGATAGGATAGGATAGAGGATAGGATAGGATAGAGGATAGGATAGGATAGAGGATATAATAGGATTGAGGAAAGGATAGGATAGAGGATAGGATAGGATAGAGGATAGGATAGGATAGAGGATAGGATAGGATAGAGGATATGATAGGATAGAGGATAGGATAGGATAGAGGATAGGATAGGATAGAGGATAGGATAGGATAGAGGATAGGATAGGAAAGAGGGTAGGATAGCATAGAGGATAGGATAGGATAGAGGATAGGATAGGATAGAGGAGAGGATAGAGGATAGGATAGGATAGAGGATAGGATAGGATAGAGGATAGAGGATAGATGATAGAGCATAGAGGATAGAGGATAGAGGATAGAGGATAGAGGATAGAGGATAGAGGATAGAGGATAGAGGATAGAGGATAGAGGATAGAGGATAGAGGATAGAGGATAGAGGATAGAGGATAGAGGATAGAGGATAGAGGATAGAGGATAGAGGATAGAGGATAGAGGATAGAGGATAGAGGATAGAGGATAGAGGATAGAGGATAGAGGATAGAGGATAGAGGATAGAGGATAGAGGATAGAGGATAGAGGATAGAGGATAGAGGATAGAGGATAGAGGATAGAGGATAGAGGATAGAGGATAGAGGATAGGATAGGATAGAGGATAGGATAGGATAGAGGATAGGATAGGATAGAGGATAGGATAGGAAAGAGGGTAGGATAGGATAGAGGATACGATAGAGGATTGGATATGATAGAGGATAGGATAGAGGATAGAATAGGATAGATGACATTATAGGATAGAGGATAGGATATGATAGAGTAAACGATATTATAGAGGATAGGATAGAGGATAGGATAGGATAGAGGATAGGATAGAGGATAGGATAGAGGATAGGATAGAGGATAGGATAGGATAGGATAGAGGATAGGATAGGATAGAGGATAGGATAGGATAGAGGATAGGATAGGATAGAGGAGAGGATAGGATAGAGGATAGGATACGATAGAGGATAGGATAGGATAGGGGATAGGATATAATAGAGGATAGGCTAGGATAGAGGGTCGGATAGTGGATAGGATAGGATAGGGGATAGGATAGGATAGAGGATAGAGGATAGGATAGGATAGAGGATAGGATAGGATAGAGGGAAGGATAGGATATAGGATAGGATTGGATAGAGGATAGGACAGGATACAGGATAAGATAGGATAGAGGATCGGATAGAGGATAGGATAGGATAGTGGAATAGATAGAGGATAGGATAGGATAGGGGATAGGATAGGATAGAGGATAGTATAGTATAGAGGATAGGATAGGATAGAGGATAGGATAGGATAGAGGATTGGATAGAATAGAGGAAAGGATAGGATAGAGGAGTGGATAGGATAGAGGATAGGACAGGATACAGGATAGGATAGGATAGAGGATCGGATACAGGATTGGATATGATAGACGATAGGATAGAGGATAGAAGAGGATAAATGATATTATAGGATAGAGGATAGGATATGATAGAGTAAACGATATTATAGAGGATAGGATAGGATAGAGGATAGGATAGAGGATAGGATAGAGGATAGGATAGAGGATAGGATAGGATAGTGGATAGGATAGGATAGAGGATAGGATAGGATAGAGGATAGGATAGGATAGAGGATAGGATAGGATAGAGGATAGGATAGGAAAGAGGATAGGATAGGATAGAGGATAGGATACGATAGAGGATAGTATAGGATAGAGGATAGGATAGGATAGAGGATAGGATAGGATAGAGGATAGGATAGGAAAGAGGGTAGGATAGGATAGAGGATACGATAGAGGATTGGATATGATACAGGATAGGATAGAGTATAGAATAGGATAGATGATATTATAGGATAGAGGATAGGATATGATAGAGTAAGCGATATTATAGAGGATAGGATAGAGGATAGGATAGGATAGAGGATAGGATAGAGGGTAGGATAGAGGATAGGATAGAGGATAGGATAGGATAGAGGATAGGATAGAGGATAGGATAGAGGATAGGATAGAGGATAGGATAGGATAGGATAGGATAGGATAGAGGATTGGATAGGATAGAGGAAAGGATAGGATAGAGGATAGGATAGGATAGAGGATAGGATACGATAGAGGATACGATAGGATAGAGGATAGGATAGGATAGAGGATAGGATAGGATAGAGGATAGGATAGGATAGACGATAGGATAGGATAGAGGATAGGATAGGATAGAGGATAGGATAGGATAGAGGATAGGATAGGATAGCGGATAGGATGGGATAGAGGATAGGATAGGATAGAGGATAGGATAGAGGATAGGATAGGATAGAGCATATAATAGGATTGAGGAAAGGATAGGATAGAGGATAGGACAGGATAGAGGATAGGATAGGATTGAGGATCTGATAGAGGATAGGATAGGATAGAGGATCGGATAGGTAATTGGATAGGATAGAGGATAGGATAAGGTAGAGGCTAGTATAGGATAAAGGATAGGATAGGATAGAGTATAGGATAGGATAGAGGATAGGATAGGATAGAGGATCGGATAGAGGATAGGATAGGATATAGTATAGGATACGATAGAGGATACGATAGGATAGAGGATAGGATAGGATAGAGGATAGGATAGGATAGAGGACAGGATAGGATAGAAGATAGGATAGGATAGAGGATAGGATAGGATAGAGGATAGGATAGGATAGAGGATAGGATAGGATAGAGGATAGGATAGGATAGAGGATAGAGGATAGAGGATAGAGGATAGAGGATAGAGGATAGAGGATAGAGGATAGAGGATAGAGGATAGAGGATAGAGGATAGGATAGGATAGAGGATAGGATAGGATAGAGGATAGGATAGGATAGAGGATAGGATAGGATAGAGGATAGGATAGGATAGAGGATAGGATAGGATAGAGGATAGGATAGGATAGACGATAGGATAGGATAGAGGATAGGATAGGATATAGGATAGGATTGGATAGAGGATCGGATAGGTAATTGGATAGGATAGTTGATAGGATAGGATAGAGGATAGGATAGGATGGAGGATAGGATACGATAGATGTTACGATAGGATAGAGGATAGGATAGGATAGAGGATTGGATAGGGTAGAGGAAAGGATAGGATAGAGGATAGGATAGGATAGAGGATAGGACAGGATACAGGATAGGATAGGATAGAGGATCGGATAGAGGATTGGATATGATAGACGATAGGATAGAGGATAGAATAGGATAGATGATATTATAGGATAGAGGATAGGATATGATAGAGTAAACGATATTATAGAGGATAGGATAGGATAGAGGATAGGATAGAGGATAGGATAGAGGATAGGATAGAGGATAGGATAGGATAGTGGATAGGATAGGATAGAGGATAGGATAGGATAGAGGATAGGATAGGATAGAGGATAGGATAGGATAGAGGATAGGATAGGAAAGAGGATAGGATAGGATAGAGGATAGGATACGATAGAGGATACGATAGGATAGAGGATAGGATAGAGGATAGGATAGGATAGAGGATAGGATAGGATAGAGGATAGTATAGGATAGAGGATAGGATAGGATAGAGGATAGGATAGGATAGAGGATAGGATAGGAAAGAGGGTAGGATAGGATAGAGGATGCGATAGAGGATTGGATATGATAGAGGATAGGATAGAGTATAGAATAGGATAGATGATATTATAGGATAGAGGATAGGATATGATAGAGTAAGCGATATTATAGAGGATAGGATAGAGGATAGGATAGGATAGAGGATAGGATAGGATAGAGGATAGGATAGAGGGTAGGATAGAGGATAGGATAGAGGATAGGATAGGATAGAGGATAGGATAGAGGATAGGATAGAGGATAGGATAGAGGATAGGATAGGATAGGATAGGATAGGATAGGATAGAGGATTGGATAGGATAGAGGAAAGGATAGGATAGAGGATAGGATAGGATAGGATAGGATAGAGGATTGGATAGGATAGAGGAAAGGATAGGATAGAGGATAGGATAGGATAGAGGATAGGATAGGATAGAGGATAGGATAGGATAGATGATAGGATAGGATAGAGGATAGGATAGGATAGAGGATAGGATAGGATAGACGATAGGATAGGATAGAGGATAGGATAGGATAGGATAGAGGATAGGATAGGATGGAGGATAGGATAGGATAGAGGATAGGATAGGATAGAGGATAGGATAGGATAGAGGATAGGATAGGATAGAGGATAGGATAGGATAGAGGATAGGATAGGATAGAGGATAGGATAGGATAGAGGATAGGATAGGATAGAGGATAGGATAGGATAGAGGATAGGATAGGATAGAGGATAGGATAGGATAGAGGATAGGATAGGATAGAGGATAGGATAGGATAGAGGACAGGATAGAGGATTGGATAGGATAGATGATAGGAGACGATAGAGGATAGGATAGATGATTGGATAGGATAGAGGACAGGAGACGATAGAGGATAGGATCGCATAGAAGAAAGGATAGAGGATAGGATAGAGGATTGGATAGGATAGAGGATATTATAGGGAAGAGGATAGGATATGATAGAGAATACGATATTATAGAGGATAGGATAGGATCGAGGATCGGATAGGATAGACGATTGGATAGGATAGAGGATAGGATAGGATAGAGGATAGGAGAGGATAGGATAGAGAATAGAATAGGAAAGATGATATTATAGGATTGAGGATAGGATAGGATAGTGGATAGGATAGAGGATTGGATAGAATAGAGGATAGGATATAGGATTGGATAGGATAGAGGATAGGATAGGAAAGAGGATAGGATATTGGATTGGATAGGATAGATGATATTATAGGAAAGAGGATAGGATATGATAGATGATACGCTATTATAGAGGATAGGTTAGGATCGAGGATCGGATAGGATAGAGGATTGCATAGGATAGAGGATAGGATAGGATAGAGGATAGGATATAGGATGGGATAGGATAGAGGATAGGATACGATAGAGGATAGGATAGGATAGAGGATAGGATAGGATAGGGGATTAGATAGGATAGAGGATAGGATAGGTTAGAGGATAGGATAGGATAGAGGATAGAATAGGATAGAGGATAGGATAGAGGATAGGATAGGATAAAGGAGAGGATAGAGGGTAGGATAGGATAGAGGATGGGATAGGATAGAGGATAGGGTAGGATAGACGATATTATAGGATAGAGGATAGGATAGGATGGAGGATAGGATCGAGGATAGGATAGGATAAAGGATAGGATAGGATAGAGGATAGAATAGGATAGAGGATAGGATAGAGGATAGGATAGGATAAAGGAGAGGATAGAGGATAGGATAGGATAGAGGATGGGATAGGATAGAGGATAGGGTAGGGTAGAGGATAGGATAGGATAGAGGATATGATAGGATAGAGGATAGGATAGGATAGAGGATAGGATAGGATAGAGGATGGGATAGGATAGAGGATAGGATAGGATAGAGGATAGGATAGGATTGACGATAGGATAGGATTGACGATAGGATAGGATTGGGGATAGGACGGGATAGAGGATAGGATAGCGGATTGGATAGGATAGAGGATAGGATACGATAGAGGATAGGACAGGATAGAGAATAGGATAGGATAGAGAATAGGATAGGATAGACGATATTATAGGATAGAGGATAGGATAGGATGGAGGATAGGATCGAGGATAGGATAGGATATAGGATAGAGGATAGCATAGGATAGAAGATAGGATAGGATAGAGGATAGGATAGGATAGAGGATGGGATAGGATAGAGTACAGGATAGGATAGAGGATAGGATAGGATACAGGATAGGATAGAGGATAGGATAGGATGGAGGATAGGATAGGATAGGATAGAGGATAGGATAGGATAGAGGATATTATAGGACAGAGGATAGGATAGGATAGGATAGGATAGAGGATAGGATAGGATTCGATTGAGGATAGCATATGATAGAGGATAGGATAGAGTATAGGATAGAGGATTGGATAGGATAGAGGATAGGAGATAGGATAGGATAGAGGATAGGATAGGATAGAGGATAGGATAGGATAGAGGATAGGATAGGATTGAGGATAGGATAGGATTGAGGATAGGATAGGATAGAAGATAGGATAGGATATAGGATAGGATAGTATAGAGGATAGGGTGGGATAGAGGATAGGATAGGATAGAAGATAGGATAGGATAGAGGATAGGATAGGATAGAGTATAGGATAGCATAGAGGATAGGTTAGTATTGACGATAGGATAGGATAGGGGATAGGACGGGATAGAGGATAGGATAGAGGATTGGATAGGATAGGATAGAAGATAGGATAGGATATAGGATAGGATAGTATAGAGGATAGGGTAGGATAGAGGATAGGATAGGATAGAAGATAGGATAGGCTAGAGAATAGGACAGTGGATAGGATAGGATAGAGGATATGATAGGATAGAGTATAGGATAGGGCAGAGGATGGGATAGGATACACTATACAATAGGATTGAGGATAGGATAGAGGATAGGATAGCATGGAGGATAGGATAGGATTAAGGATAGGATAGGTTAGAGTATAGCATAGGATAGAGGACAGGATAGGATAGAGAACAGGATAGTGGATAGGATAGGATAGAGGATATGATAGGATAGAGTATAGGATAGGGCAGAGTATGGGATAGGATAGAGGATACGATAGGATAGAGGATAGGATAGAGAATAGGATAGGATATAGGGTAGGATAGGGTAGAGGATAGCATGGGATAGATGATATTATAAGATAGTGGATAGGATAGGATTGAGGATAGGACAGGATAGAGGATAGGATAGGATAGAGGGTAGGATAGGATAGACGATAGGATAGGATAGAGGATAGGATAGAGGATAGGACAGGATAGAGGATAGGGCAGGATACAGGATACGATATTATAGAGGATAAGATAGGATAGAGAAGAGGTTAGGATAGATGATATTATAGGATAGAGGATAGGATAGGATGGAGGATAGGATAGAAGATAGGATAGGATAGAGGATAGGATAGGATAGAGGATAGGATAGGATAGAGGATAGGACAGGATAGTGGATAGGATAGGATAGAGGATAGGATAGGATAGAGGATAGGATAGGATAGACGATAGGATAGGATAGAGGATAGGATAGCATAGAGGATAGGTTAGTATTGACGATAGGATAGGATAGGGGATAGGACGGGATAGATGATAGGATAGAGGATTGGATAGGATAGGATAGAAGATAGGATAGGATATAGGATAGGATAGTATAGAGGATAGGGTAGGATAGAGGATAGGATAGGATAGAAGATAGGATAGGATAGAGAATAGGATAGTGGATAGGATAGGATAGAGGATATGATAGGATAGAGTATAGGATAGGGCAGAGGATGGGATAGGATACACTATACAATAGGATTGAGGATAGGATAGAGGATAGGATAGCATGGAGGATAGGATAGGATTAAGGATAGGATAGGTTAGAGTATAGCATAGGATAGAGGACAGGATAGGATAGAGAACAGGATAGGCAAGAGGATAGGATAGGATAGTGGATAGGATAGGATAGAGGATATGATAGGATAGAGTATGGGATAGGGAAGAGGATGGGATAGGATCTAGAATAGCGTAGGATAGATGATATTATAGGATAGAGGATAGGATAGGATTCGATTGAGGATAGCATATGATAGAGGATAGGATAGAGTATAGGATAGAGGATTGGATAGGATAGAGGATAGAGGATAGGATAGGATAGAGGATAGGATAGGATAGAGGATAGGATAGGATAGAGGATAGGATAGGATAGAGGATAGGATAGGATTGAGGATAGGATAGGATAGAAGATAGGATAGGATATAGGATAGGATAGTATAGAGGATAGGGTAGGATAGAGGATAGGATAGGATAGAAGATAGGATAGGATAGAGAATAGGATAGTGGATATAATAGGATAGAGGATATGATAGGATAGAGTATAGGATAGGGCAGAGTATGGGATAGGATAGAGGATACGATAGGATAGAGGATAGGATAGAGAATAGGATAGGATATAGGGTAGGATAGGGTAGAGGATAGCATGGGATAGATGATATTATAAGATAGTGGATAGGATAGGATTGAGGATAGGACAGGATAGAGGATAGGATAGGATAGAGGGTAGGACAGGATAGAGGATAGGATAGGATAGAGAATAGGATAGCGTAGAAGATAGGATAGGATTGACGATAGGGTAGGATAGAGGATAGGATAGAGGATAGGATAGGATAGTGGATAGGATAGGATAGGATAGAGGATAGGTTAGGATAGAGGATAGGATAGGATAGAGGATACGATATTATAGAGGATAGGATAGAGGATAGGACAGGATACAGAATAGGATAGGATAGAGGATAGGATAGGGTAGAGGATAGGATAGGATAGAGGATAGGATAGGATAGAGGATAGGATAGGATTGAGGATAGGAATGAGGATAGGATAGAGAATAGGATAGGATAGAATTGAGGATAGCATAGGATAGAGGATAGGATAGGATAGAGGCTAGGAAAGGATAGCGGATAGGATAGAGGATTGGATAGGATATAGGACAGGGTACGATAGAGGATAGGATAGGATAGAGGATAGGAGAGGTTCGAGGATAGGATAGGATTGAGGATAGGATACAGGATAGGATACAGGATAGGATAGGATAGAGGATAGGATAGGATAGAGGATAGGATAGGATAGAGGATAGGATAGGATAGAGGATAGGATAGGATAGAGGATAGGATAGGATAGAGGATATTATAGGACAGAGGATAGGATAGGATAGGGTTGAGGATAGGATAGGATAGAGGATACGATATTATAGTGGATAGGATACGATAGAGGATAGGATAGGATAGAGGATAGGATAGGATAGAAGATAGGATAGCATAGAGAATAGGATAGTGGATAGAATAGGATAGAGGATATGATAGGATAGAGTATAGGATAGGGCAGAGGATGGGATAGGATACACTATACAATAGGATTGAGGATAGGATAGAGGATAGGATAGGTTAGAGTATAGCATAGGATAGAGGACAGGATAGGATAGAGAACAAGATAGGAAAGAGGATTGGATAGGATAGAGGATAGGATAGGATTCGATTGAGGATAGCATATGATAGAGGATAGGATAGAGTATAGGATAGAGGATTGGATAGGATAGAGGATAGAGGATAGGACAGGATAGAGGATAGGACAGGATAGAGGATAGGACAGGATAGAGGATAGGACAGGATAGAGGATACGATATTACAGAGGATAGGATAGGATAGAGAAGAGGTTAGGATAGATGATATTATAGGATAGAGGATAGGATAGGATGGAGGATAGGATAGAAGATAGGATAGGATAGAGGATAGGATAGGATAGAGGATAGGATAGGATAGAGGATAGTATAGGATAGTGGATAGGATAGGATAGAGGATAGGATAGGATAGAGGAAAGGATAGGATAGACGATAGGATAGGATAGAGGATAGGATAGCATAGAGGATAGGTTAGTATTGACGATAGGATAGGATAGGGGATAGGACGGGATAGAGGATAGGATAGAGGATTGGATAGGATAGGATAGAAGATAGGATAGGATATAGGATAGGATAGTATAGAGGATAGGGTAGGATAGAGGAGAGGATAGGATAGAAGATAGGATAGGATAGAGAATAGGATAGTGGATAGGATAGGATAGAGGATATGATAGGATAGAGTATAGGATAGGGCAGAGGATGGGATAGGATACACTATACAATAGGATTGAGGATAGGATAGAGGATAGGATAGCATGGAGAATAGGATAGGATATAGGGTAGGATAGGGTAGAGGATGGCATGGGATAGATGATATTATAAGATAGTGGATAGGATAGGATTGAGGATAGGATAGGATAGAGGATAGGATAGGATGGAGGATAGGATACAGGATAGGGTGGGACAGAGGATAGGATAGGGTAGAGGATAGGATAGGATAAAGGATAGAGGATAGGATAGAGGATAGGATATAATAGAGGATACGATATTATAGAGGATAGGATAGAGGATAGGACAGGATACAGAATAGGATAGGATAGAGGATAGGATAGGATAGACGATAGGATAGGATAGAGGATAGGATAGCATAGAGGATAGGATACGATTGACGATAGGATAGGATAGGGTATAGGACGGGATAGAGGATAGGATAGAGGATTGGTTAGGATAGAGGATAGGATACGATAGATGATATGATAGGATGGAGTATAGGATAGGGCAGAGGATGGGATAGGATACACTATACAATAGGATAGAGGATAGGATAGAGGATAGGATAGCATGGAGGATAGGATAGGATTAAGGATAGGATAGGTTAGAGTATAGCATAGGATAGAGGACAGGGTAGGATAGAGAACAGGATAGGAAAGAGGATAGGATAGGATAGTGGATAGGATAGGATAGAGGATATGATAGGATAGAGTATGGGATAGGGAAGAGGATGGGATAGGATAGAGAATAGCGTAGGATAGATGATATTATAGGATAGAGGATAGGATAGGATTGAGGATAGGATAGGATAGAGGATAGGATACTGGATAGGGTAGGACAGAGAATAGCATAGGATAGATGATATTATGGGATACAGGATAGTATAGGATAGAGGATAAGATATTATAGAGGATAGGATAGGTTAGAGGATAGGATAGGATACAGAATATTATAGGATAGTGGATAGGATAGGATAGAGGATATGATAGGATAGAGTATAGGATAGGGCAGAGTATGGGATAGGATAGGATTGAGGATAGGATAGGATAGAGGATACGATAGGATTGTGGATAGGATAAAATAGAAGATAGGATAATATAGAAGATAGGATAGCATGGAGTATAGGATAGGATTAAGGATAGGATAGTGGATAGGATAGGATAGAGGATAAGATAGGATAGAGTATAGGATAGGGCAGAGGATGGGATAGGATAGAGAATAGCATAGGATAGATGATACTATAGGATAGAGGATAGGATACGATAGAGGATACGATATTATAGAGGATAGGATAGAGGATAGAATAGGATACAGGATAGGACAGGATAGAGGGTAGGATAGGGCAGAGGATGGGATAGGATAGGATTGAGGATAGGATAGGATAGAGGATAGGATAGGATAGACGATAGGATAGGATAGAGGATAGTATAGCATAGAGGATAGGATAGGATCAAGGATATTATAGGACAGAGGATAGTATAGGATAGGATTGAGGATAGGATAGGATAGAGGATAGGATACTGGATAGGGTGGGACAGAGGATAGGATAGGGTAGAGGATAGCATAGGATAGATGATATTATGGGATAGAGGATAGTATAGTATAGAGGATAAGATATTATAGAGGATAGGATAGGGTAGAGGATAGGATAGGATAGAGAATATTATAGGATAGTGGATAGGATAGGATAGAGGATAGGTTAGGATAGAGGATAGGATAGGATAGAGGATACGATATTATAGAGGATAGGATAGAGGATAGGACAGGGTACAGAATAGGATAGGATAGAGGATAGGATAGGGTAGAGGATAGGATAGGATTGAGGATAGGATAGGATAGAGGATAGGATAGGATTGAGGATAGGAATGAGGATAGGATAGAGAATAGGATAGGATAGAATTGAGGATAGCATAGGATAGAGGATAGGATAGGATAGAGGCTAGGAAAGGATAGCGGATGGGATAAAGGATTGGATAATATATAGGACAGGGTACGATAGAGGATAGGATAGGATATAGGATAGGATAGGTTCGAGAGCGAATCGAAATCTCACCGAGCAAACATCGTAAGAGAGTATAGAAACGCGAAAATTTCAACCGCACTCGCGAGTTTTACTTTAATTTATTCCTACTCGATAGAATTAGTATGAGTACATATAAAAGTAAAAAGTGAGTGGAAAGTTTAAAGTCAAAAGGATTATAAAAGCCGAAAAGTGAATAAAGACGCGAGTTACACGGAAACCGGGTCAAAAGCCCCTCAGGGGCGGATAAACTGCTTTAATTCGAAATTAAATAATTGAATAACAATTGTATAATTCGTAAGAAAATAGCAGATCATTAAGTATAGAAACTCGAAAAACCAAACGCGAATACCTGAAAAAGAAAAAGAAAAGATTAAACTCTTAAAAGATAAAAACAGGAATACTTACGTGAAAAAAGATACTTTCAGCAAAATCCGGGTAACGGGAGTGCCGAAAAGCCGAAAAACTGCAACTCTTCGGGTAAAATAGCACCGTGCATCTACCTCGGGAACAGCTATACCTGAAAAGAAATAAAAAAGATTAGAAACTCGTTAAAAATAATAGAAATTTCAATTAGATTCGAAAAATTAATAATTAATTAAAACCAGTGAAAAAAGGTGTAGAAAAAACGACCAAGTACACTCGAGACATACTTACCAAGAACTTTCAAGTGACTAGTGACGTGAGAGAGAGAGAGAGAGAGAGAGAGAGAGAGAGAGAGAGAGAGAGAGAGAAGACAAAGAACAATAGAGGATAGAGAACACCCGAAAGGCCCGGCGGTAAAGGTCCACACACAACGTGAGGGGTCGGTCTAACGGTCAATCTAAAAGTAAGGTAGGAATTAGAAAGATATTATACCACAGAGGGATATCCAGGGTAATAAGTACACCGGATATAAAGTTTTAGAATATCGGACAGAAACGGGTGGAACTCGAAAATAGGCCGATCATAATAAAATTTTACGAGGGTCTATTTCGGAGGGTGGCGAGTCGAAGGGGGCCGGAAAGGAGAAATTATTCTCCCCCCTGAAAACCTTTTTGCTCTACACCCACCCATTTCGGAGATATAGCGATTAGCAGGCTTATTTTACGGAATTTAGGGAAACGGACCAGACGAAAGTAAAGTGCTCGCCCGTACCTTTACAACGAGCCGCTGAACGCCGGAATCGGTTATAGTTTAAAATTAGCGTGCATACCGGGTGACCAAATAATTTCGGATCAGAAAAAATTCTGAGTACGTGGGTCGACTCGGTAGGAGTATGTAAGGGGTGTTTTTGATCTGGGGAACGGAGTTCCCCAAGGCAAAAAATTTTTTCGAACCCCCCCCCCCCCTTTTCGAGATAACAGCACTGACAAGGGGAAGGAGCCGATTTTCGAAAAAACTTTCAACGAGGCAAATTACGCATACAGCGAGGGCTTTACAACCATATAAGAATAAGTGGGGGTTAACTATCCAAAAACCCCCACTTCCCTCTTGCGAAATCCTGAATTTAGCAGAATTTTAGCATTTTTTAGCGTTTTTTCGTCACGTTCAGACGACTGCAGACAAGTCGAAGCGTTTTTAGAATTGTTCCCGTCGATCGCACGAGATTTTTCCAAAAATTCTAACAATTTTGCGAAATTCGTCAAATTTCCGAAGTTAGCAGGCAGAGAGAACTTTGCGATTTGTAGATAACATAGGTTAGGTTAATAGAAAAATTAGAATTACAACTGTTTGCGTTAGTTTTTTGGTTTTTAGTTGATAGGTTTAGCTAGTAAAGTATTAGAGTTTAGGTTTTAGATTTGTAATCCTAGTGTTAATCTCGAGTCTAGGTACTTTAAGTGTTAGTATATATAAAATAGATTAAGTCTAAGCGAATCGATTAGAGTAAATTAAATTAAGTACATGCGTAACCAGCGATAATAGATTTTTAACGATTTTTGTAGAAATTGAAAAGTCAAATAGAGGCAAATACCTTTAAAAAAAAAAAAAAGGATAGGATAGGTTCGAGGATAGGATAGGATAGAGGATAGGATAGGATGGAGGATAGGATACAGGATAGGGTGGGACAGAGGATAGGATAGGGTAGAGGATAGGATAGGATAAAGGATAGAGGATAGGATAGAGGATAGGATAGGATAGAGGATACGATATTATAGAGGATAGGATAGAGGATAGGACAGGATACAGAATAGGATAGGATAGAGGATAGGATAGGATAGACGATAGGATAGGATAGAGGATAGGATAGCATAGGGGATAGGATAGGATTGACGATAGGATAGGATAGGGGATAGGACGGGATAGAGGATAGGATAGAGGATTGGATAGGATAGGATAGAAGATAGGATAGGATAGAGGATAGGATAGGATAGAGGATAGGATAGGATGGAGTATAGGATAGGATTGAGTATAGGATAGGGTTGAGGATAGGATAGAGGATAGGATAGAGGATTGGATAGGATAGAGGACAGGAGACGATAGAGGATAGGATAGGATAGAGGATAGGATAGGATAGAGGATAGTATAGAGGATAGGATATAGAATAGGATAGAGAAGAGGATAGAGGATAGGATAGAGGATATTATAGGAAAGAGTATAGGATATGATAGAGGATACGATATTATAGAGGATAGGATAGAATAGAGGATCGGACTGGATAGGATAGGATAGAGGATAGGATAGGGGATTGGATAGGATAGAGGACAGGAGACGATAGAGGATAGGATAGATGATAGGATAGGATAGAGGATAGGATAGGATAGAGGATAGGATAGGATAGAGGATAGGGTAGGATAGAGGATAGGATAGGATAGAGGATAGGATAGGATAGAGGATGGGATAGGATAGAGGATAGGATAGGATAGAGGATAGGATATGATAGAGGATAGGATAGGATAGAGGATAGGATAGGATAGAGGATAGGATAGGATAGAGGATAGGATGGGATAGAGGATACGATATTATACAGGATAGGATAGTATAGAGGACAGGATAGGATTCAGGATAGGATAGAGGATTGGATAGGATAGGGGAAATTATAGGATAGATGATAGGATAGGATAGCGGATAGGATATTATTGATGATAGAATAGGATAGAGGATAGGATAGGATTCAGGATAGGATAGGATAGAGGATAGGATAGGATAGAGGATAGGATAGGATAGAGGATAGGATAGAGGATTGGATAGGATAGAGGATAGGATGGGATTCAGGATAAGATAGGATAGAGGATAGGTTAGAATAGAGGATAGGATAGAGGATAGGATAGGATAGAGCATAGGATAGGATAGAGGATAGTATTGAGGATAGTATATAGGATAGTATAGAGAAGAGGATACAGGATAGGATAGAGGATATTATAGGAAAGAGTATAGGATATGGTAGAGGATACGATATTATAGAGAATAGGATAGGATAGAGGATCGGATAGGATAGGATAGGATAGAGGATAGGATAGGATAGGGGAGAGGATAGGATAGAGGATAGGATAGAGGATAGGATAGGAAAGAGGGTAGGATAGCATAGAGGATAGGATAGGATAGAGGATAGGATAGGATAGAGGAGAGGATAGGATAGAGGATAGGATAGAGGATAGGATAGAGGATAGGATAGAGGATAGGATAGAGGATAGGATAGTGGATAGGATAGAGGATTGGATAGGATAGAGGATAGGAGACGATACGGGATAGGATAGGATAGGATAGAGAATAGAATAGGAAAGATGATATTATAGGATTGAGGACAGGATAGGATAGTGGATTGGATAGGATAGAGCAGACGATAGAGGATAGGATAGGATAGAGGATAGGATAGGATAGAGAATATAATAGGATAGATGATATTATATGATAGAGGATAGAATATGATAGAGGATACGATATTATAGAGGATACGATAGGATAGAGGATAGGATAGGATAGAGGATAGGATAGGGGATTGGATAGGATAGAGGATACGAGACGATAGAGGATAGGATACGGTAGAGGATAGGATAGAGGACAGGAGACGATAGAGGATAGGATAGGATAGAGGATAGGATAGGATAGAGGATAGGATAGGATAGAGGATAGGATAGGATAGAGGATAGGATAGGATAGAGGAGAGGATAGGATAGAGGATAGGATAGAGGATAGGATAGAGGATAGGATAGAGGATAGGATAGGATAGATGATAGGATAGGATAGAGGATAGGATAGCATAGAGGATAGGATAGGATAGAGGATAGGATACGATAGAGGATAGGATAGGATGGAGTATAGGATAGGATTGAGTATAGGATAGGGTTAAGGATAGGATAGAGGATAGGATAGAGGATTGGATAGAGGATAGGACAGGATACAGGATAGGATAGGATAGAGGATCGGATAGAGGATAGGATAGGATAGAGGATAGGATAGGATAGAGGATTGGATAGGATAGAGGAAAGGATAGAGGATAGGATAGGATAGGGGATAGGATAGGATAGAGGATAGGATAGGATAGAGGATAGGATAGGATAGAGGATAGGATAGGATAGAGGATAGGATAGGATAGAGGATAGGGTAGGATAGAGGATAGGATAGGATAGAGGATAGGATAGGATAGAGGATAGGATAGGATAGAGGATATAATAGGATAGATGATATTATATGATAGAGGATAGAATATGATAGAGGATTCGATATTATAGAGGATACGATAGGATAGAGGATAGGATTGGATAGAGGATAGGACAGGATAGAGGATACGATATTATACAGGATAGGATAGGATAGAGGACAGGATAGGATTCAGGATAGGATAGGATAGGATAGGATAGAGGATAGGAGACGATAGAGGATAGGATAGCGGATTGGATAGGATAGAGGACAGGAGACGATAGAGGATAGGATAGGGTAGAGGATATGATAGGATAGAGGATAGGATAGGATAGAGGATAGGATAGGATAGAGGATAGGATAGGATAGAGGATAGGATAGGATAGAGGATAGGATAGGATAGAGGATAGGATAGGATAGAGGATAGGATAGGATAGAGGATAGGATAGGATACACGATTGGATAGGATAGAGGAAAGGATAGGATAGAGGATAGGATAGGATAGAGGATAGGATAGGATAGAGGATAGGATAGGATAGAGGATAGGATAGGATAGAGGATAGGATAGGATAGAGGATAGGATAGGATAGAGGATAGGATAGGATAGAGGATAGGATAGGATAGAGGATAGGATACGATAGAGGATACGATAGGATAGAGGATAGGATAGGATAGAGGATAGGATAGGATGGAGTATAGGATAGGATTGAGTATAGGATAGGGTTGAGGATAGGATAGAGGATAGGATAGAGGATTGGATAGGATAGAGGACAGGAGACGATAGAGGATAGGATAGGATAGAGGATAGGATAGGATAGAGGATAGTATAGAGGATAGGATATAGAATAGGATAGAGAAGAGGATAGAGGATAGGATAGAGGATATTATAGGAAAGAGTATAGGATATGATAGAGGATACGATATTATAGAGGATAGGATAGAATAGAGGATCGGACTGGATAGGATAGGATAGAGGATAGGATAGGGGATTGGATAGGATAGAGGACAGGAGACGATAGAGGATAGGATAGATGATAGGATAGGATAGAGGATAGGATAGGATAGAGGATAGGATAGGATAGAGGATAGGATAGGATAGAGGATAGGATAGGATAGAGGATAGGATAGGATAGAGGATAGGATAGGATAGAGGATAGGATATGATAGAGGATAGGATAGGATAGAGGATAGGATAGGATAGAGGATAGGATAGGATAGAGGATAGGATGGGATAGAGGATACGATATTATACAGGATAGGATAGTATAGAGGACAGGATAGGATTCAGGATAGGATAGAGGATTGGATAGGATAGGGGAAATTATAGGATAGATGATAGGATAGGATAGCGGATAGGATATTATTGATGATAGAATAGGATAGAGGATAGGATAGGATTCAGGATAGGATAGGATAGAGGATAGGATAGGATAGAGGATAGGATAGGATAGAGGATAGGATAGAGGATTGGATAGGATAGAGGATAGGATGGGATTCAGGATAGGATAGGATAGAGGATAGGTTAGAATAGAGGATAGGATAGAGGATAGGATAGGATAGAGCATAGGATAGGATAGAGGATAGTATTGAGGATAGTATATAGGATAGTATAGAGAAGAGGATACAGGATAGGATAGAGGATATTATAGGAAAGAGTATAGGATATGGTAGAGGATACGATATTATAGAGAATAGGATAGGATAGAGGATCGGATAGGATAGGATAGGATAGAGGATAGGATAGGATAGGGGAGAGGATAGGATAGAGGATAGGATAGAGGATAGGATAGGAAAGAGGGTAGGATAGCATAGAGGATAGGATAGGATAGAGGATAGGATAGGATAGAGGAGAGGATAGGATAGAGGATAGGATAGAGGATAGGATAGAGGATAGGATAGAGGATAGGATAGAGGATAGGATAGAGGATTGGATAGGATAGAGGATAGGAGACGATACGGGATAGGATAGGATAGGATAGAGAATAGAATAGGAAAGATGATATTATAGGATTGAGGACAGGATAGGATAGTGGATTGGATAGGATAGAGCAGACGATAGAGGATAGGATAGGATAGAGGATAGGATAGGATAGAGAATATAATAGGATAGATGATATTATATGATAGAGGATAGAATATGATAGAGGATACGATATTATAGAGGATACGATAGGATAGAGGATAGGATAGGATAGAGGATAGGATAGGGGATTGGATAGGATAGAGGATACGAGACGATAGAGGATAGGATACGGTAGAGGATAGGATAGAGGACAGGAGACGATAGAGGATAGGATAGGATAGAGGATAGGATAGGATAGAGGATAGGATAGGATAGAGGATAGGATAGGATAGGATAGAGGATAGGATAGGATAGAGGAGAGGATAGGATAGAGGATAGGATAGAGGATAGGATAGAGGATAGGATAGAGGATAGGATAGGATAGATGATAGGATAGGATAGAGGATAGGATAGGATAGAGGATAGGATAGGATAGAGGATAGGATACGATAGAGGATAGGATAGGATGGAGTATAGGATAGGATTGAGTATAGGATAGGGTTAAGGATAGGATAGAGGATAGGATAGAGGATTGGATAGAGGATAGGACAGGATACAGGATAGGATAGGATAGAGGATCGGATAGAGGATAGGATAGGATAGAGGATAGGATAGGATAGAGGATTGGATAGGATAGAGGAAAGGATAGAGGATAGGATAGGATAGGGGATAGGATAGGATAGAGGATAGGATAGGATAGAGGATAGGATAGGATAGAGGATAGGATAGGATAGAGGATAGGATAGGATAGAGGATAGGATAGGATAGAGGATAGGATAGGATAGAGGATAGGATAGGATAGAGGATAGGATAGGATAGAGGATATAATAGGATAGATGATATTATATGATAGAGGATAGAATATGATAGAGGATTCGATATTATAGAGGATACGATAGGATAGAGGATAGGATTGGATAGAGGATAGGACAGGATAGAGGATACGATATTATACAGGATAGGATAGGATAGAGGACAGGATAGGATTCAGGATAGGATAGGATAGGATAGGATAGAGGATAGGAGACGATAGAGGATAGGATAGCGGATTGGATAGGATAGAGGACAGGAGACGATGGAGGATAGGATAGGATAGAGGATAGGATAGGATAGAGGATAGGATAGGATAGAGGATAGGATAGGATAGAGGTTAGGATACGATAGAGGATAGGATATGATAGAGGATAGGATAGGACAGAGGATTGGATAGGATAGAGGAAAGGATAGGATATAGGATAGGATTGGATAGAGGATAGGACAGGATACAGGATAGGATAGGATAGAGGATCGGATAGAGGATAGGATAGGATAGAGGATAGGATAGGATAGAGGATTGGATAGGATAGAGGAAAGGATAGAGGATAGGATAGGATAGGGGATAGGATAGGATAGAGGATAGGATAGGATAGAGGATAGGATAGGATAGAGGATAGGATAGGATAGAGGATAGGATAGGATAGAGGATAGGATAGGATAGAGGATAGGATAGGATAGAGGATAGGATAGGATAGAGGATAGGATAGGATAGAGGATATAATAGGATAGATGATATTATATGATAGAGGATAGAATATGATAGAGGATTCGATATTATAGAGGATACGATAGGATAGAGGATAGGATTGGATAGAGGATAGGACAGGATAGAGGATACGATATTATACAGGATAGGATAGGATAGAGGACAGGATAGGATTCAGGATAGGATAGGATAGGATAGGATAGAGGATAGGAGACGATAGAGGATAGGATAGCGGATTGGATAGGATAGAGGACAGGAGACGATAGAGGATAGGATAGGATAGAGGATAGGATAGGATAGAGGATAGTATAGAGGATAGGATATAGGATAGGATAGAGAAGAGGATAGAGGATAGGATAGAGAAGAGGATAGAGGATAGGATAGAGGATATTATAGGAAAGAGTATAGGATATGATAGAGGATACGATATTATAGAGGATAGGATAGGATAGAGGATCGGATAGGATAGGATAGGATAGAGGATAGGATAGGATAGAGGATAGTATAGAGGATAGGATATAGGATAGGATAGAGAAGAGGATAGAGGATAGGATAGAGGATATTATAGGAAAGAGTATAGGATATGATAGAGGATACGATATTATAGAGGATAGGATAGAATAGAGGATCGGACTGGATAGGATAGGATAGAGGATAGGATAGGGGATTGGATAGGATAGCGGACAGGAGACGATAGAGCATAGGATAGAGGATAGGATAGAGGATAGGATAGAGGATAGGATAGGATAGATGATAGGATAGGATAGAGGATAGGATAGGATAGAGGATAGGATAGGATAGAGGATAGGATAGGATAGAGGATCGGATAGGATAGAGGATAGGATAGGATAGAGGATAGGGTACGATAGAGGATAGGATAGGATAGAGGATTGGATAGGATAGAGGAAAGGATAGGATATAGGATAGGATTGGATAGAGGATAGGAGACGATACGGGATAGGATAGGATAGGATAGAGAATAGAATAGGAAAGATGATATTATAGGATTGAGGACAGGATAGGATAGTGGATTGGATAGGATAGAGCAGACGATAGAGGATAGGATAGGATAGAGGATAGGATAGGATAGAGAATATAATAGGTTAGATGATATTATATGATAGAGGATAGAATACGATAGAGGATACGATATTATAGAGGATACGATAAGATAGAGGATACGATATTATAGAGGATAGGATAGGATAGAGGATAGGATAGGATAGAGGATAGGACAGGATAGAGGATACGATATTATACAGGATAGGATAGGATAGAGGACAGGATAGGATTCAGGATAGGATAGGATAGGATAGGATAGAGGATAGGATAGGGGATAGGATAGGATAGAGAATATAATAGGATAGATGATATTATATGATAGAGGATAGAATATGATAGAGGATACGATATTATAGAGGATACGATAGGATAGAGGATAGGATAGGATAGAGGATAGGATAGGGGATTGGATAGGATAGAGGATACGAGACGATAGAGGATAGGATAGGATAGAGGATAGGATAGGATAGAGGATAGGATAGGATAGAGGATAGGATAGGATAGAGGATAGGATAGGATAGAGGATAGGATAGGATAGAGGATAGGATAGGATAGAGAATATAATAGGATAGATGATATTATATGATAGAGGATAGAATATGATAGAGGATACGGTATTATAGAGGATACGATAGGATAGAGGAGAGGATAGGATAGAGGATAGGAAAGAGGATAGGATAGAGGATAGGATAGAGCATAGGATAGAGGATAGGATAGAGGATAGGAAAGAGGATAGGATAGGATAGAGGATAGGATAGGATAGAGGATAGGATAGGATAGAGGATAGGATAGGATAGAGGATAGGATAGGATAGAGGATAGGATAGGATAGAGGATAGGATAGGATAGAGGATAGGATAGGATAGAGGATAGGATACGGTAGAGGATAGGATAGAGGACAGGAGACGATAGAGGATAGGATAGGATAGAGGATAGGATAGGATAGAGGATAGGATAGGATAGAGGACAGGATAGGATTCAGGATAGGATATAATAGGATAGGATAGAGGATAGGATAGGGGATTAGTTAGGATAGGGGATTGGATAGGATAGAGGACAGGAGACGATAGAGGATAGGATAGGATAGAGGATAGGATAGGATAGAGGATAGTATAGAGGATAGGATAGAGGATAGGATAGGATAGAGGATAGGATAGGATAGAGGATAGGATAGGATAGAGGATAGGATAGGATAGAGGATAGGATAGGATAGAGGATAGGATAGGATAGAGGATAGGATAGGATAGAGGATAGGATAGGATAGAGGATAGGATAGGATAGAGGATAGGATAGGATAGAGGATAGGATGGGATAGAGGATACGATATTATACAGGATAGGATAGGATAGAGGACAGAATAGGATTCAGGATAGGATAGAGGGTTGGATAGGATAGGGGAAATTATAGGATAGATGATAGGATAGGATAGCGGATAGGATATTATAGATGATAGAATAGGATAGAGGATAGGATAGGATTCAGGATAGGATAGGATAGAGGATAGGATAGGATAGAGGATAGGATAGGATAGAGGATAGGATAGAGGATTGGATAGGATAGAGGATAGGATGGGATTCAGGATAGGATAGGATAGAGGATAGGTTAGAATAGAGGATAGGATAGAGGATAGGATAGGATAGAGCATAGGATAGGATAGAGGATAGTATTGAGGATAGTATATAGGATAGTATAGAGAAGAGGATACAGGATAGGATAGAGGATATTATAGGAAAGAGTGTAGGATATGGTAGAGGATACGATATTATAGAGAATAGGATAGGATACAGGATCGGATAGGATAGGATAGGATAGAGGATAGGATAGGATAGAGGAGAGGATAGGATAGAGGATAGGAAAGATGATAGGATAGGATAGAGGATAGGATAGGAAAGAGGGTAGGATAGCATAGAGGATAGGATAGGATAGAGGGTAGGATAGAGGATAGGATAGAGGATAGGACAGGATACAGGATAGGATAGGATAGAGGATCGGATAGGATAGAGGATAGGATAGGATAGAGGATAGGATACGATAGAGGATAGGATAGGATAGAGGATATGATAGGATAGAGGATTGGATAGGATAGAGGAAAGGATAGGATATAGGATAGGATTGGATAGAGGATAGGACAGGATACAGGATAGGATAGGATAGAGGATCGGATAGAGGATAGGATAGGATAGAGGATAGGATAGGATAGAGGAAAGGATAGGATAGAGGAGAGGATAGAGGATAGGATAGGATAGGGGATAGGATAGGATAGAGGATATTATAGGATAGAGGATAGGATAGGATAGAGGATAGGATACGATAGAGGATACGATAGGATAGAGGATAGGATAGGATAGACGATTGGATAGGATAGAGGAAAGGATAGGATAGAGGATAGGATAGGATAGAGGATAGGACAGGATACAGGATAGGATAGGATAGAGGATCGGATAGGATAGAGGATAGGATAGGATAAAGGTTAGGATACGATAGAGGATAGGATATGATAGAGGATAGGATAGGACAGAGGATTGGATAGGATAGAGGAAAGAATAGGATATAGGATAGGATTGGATAGAGGATAGGACAGGATACAGGATAGGATAGGATAGAGGATCGGATAGAGGATAGGATAGGATAGAGGATAGGATAGGATAGAGGATTGGATAGGATAGAGGAAAGGATAGAGGATAGGATAGGATAGGGGATAGGATAGGATAGAGGATAGGATAGGATAGAGGATAGGATAGGATAGAGGATAGGATAGGATAGAGGATAGGATAGGATAGAGGATAGGATAGGATAGAGGATAGGATAGGATAGAGGATAGGATAGGATAGAGGATCAGATAGGATAGAGGATATAATAGGATAGATGATATTATATGATAGAGGATAGAATATGATAGAGGATTCGATATTATAGAGGATACGATAGGATAGAGGATAGGATAGGATAGAGGATAGGATAGGGGATTGGATAGGATAGAGGATACGAGACGATAGAGGATAGGATAGGATAGAGGATAGGATAGGATAGAGGATAGGATAGGATAGATGATAGGATAGGATAGCGGATAGGATATTATAGATGATAGAATAGGATAGAGGATAGGATAGGATTCAGGATAGGATAGGATAGAGGATAGGATAGGATAGAGGATAGGATAGGATAGAGGATAGGATAGAGGATTGGATAGGATAGAGGATAGGATGGGATTCAGGATAGGATAGGATAGAGGATAGGTTAGAATAGAGGATAGGATAGAGGATAGGATAGGATAGAGGATAGGATAGGATAGAGGATAGGATAGAGGATTGGATAGGATAGAGGATAGGATGGGATTCAGGATAGGATAGGATAGAGGATAGGTTAGAATAGAGGATAGGATAGAGGATAGGATAGGATAGAGCATAGGATAGGATAGTGGATAGTATTGAGGATAGTATATAGGATAGTATAGAGAAGAGGATACAGGATAGGATAGAGGATATTATAGGAAAGAGTATAGGATATGGTAGAGGATACGATATTATAGAGAATAGGATAGGATACAGGATCGGATAGGATAGGATAGGATAGAGGATAGGATAGGATAGAGGAGAGGATAGGATAGAGGATAGGAAAGAGGATAGGATAGGATAGAGGATAGGATAGGAAAGAGGGTAGGATAGCATAGAGGATAGGATAGGATAGAGGGTAGGATAGAGGATAGGATAGAGGATAGGATAGAGGATAGGATAGAGGATTGGATAGGATAGAGCAGACGATAGAAGATAGGATAGGATAGAGGATAGGATAGGATAGAGAATATAATAGGATAGATGATATTATATGATAGAGGATAGAATATGATAGAGGATACGATATTATAGAGGATACGATAGGATAGAGGATAGGATAGGATAGAGGATAGGATAGGGGATTGGATAGGATAGAGGATAGGATACGATAGAGGATAGGATAGGATAGAGGATAGGATAGGATAGAGGATAGGATAGGATAGAGGAGAGGATAGGATAGAGGATAGGATAGAGGATCGGATAGAGGATAGGATAGAGGATAGGATAGAGGATAGGATAGAGGATAGGATAGGATAGATGATAGGATAGGATAGAGGATAGGATAGGATAGAGGATAGGATAGGATAGAGGATAGGATAGGATAGAGGATAGGATAGGATAGAGGATAGCAGAGTTGGGCAAAAATTTATTTTAAAATTTCGAATACAAATAAATGAAATCTATTTTTTATTCGAACTCGTTTCTCTCGGATACATATTCACCGCAGTCTATCCGTCGGATACTTTTCACGATTTTCATTTGTCGTCCGTGGGTCATCCGAATTGCGGAGCAACGGCTATGCGTATCCGACGCTTCTAGCGGCGAGATTTTTTATTTGAGAGAATGTATCCGAAGATACAGCTGATGAGTTGGAAAGTATCTTTGATTTTTATTCGATAGTTTTTAGCAGCGCCCCCATGTATTCGACGGTCAATTTCGTCAGATACTCGCAACTCAGAATGTATCTTAGATTTTCGACGTACGATTTTTGCGTGGCCCAGAGATTTATTCGGATGGTCGATGTAGGGAAGATGATTTATTCGATTTTTTATTCGAGACGAGCATGAGGAATAAATGAAAATCAAATGTATCTTTTATTCAAAATTGTATTCGAAGTTCGGATAAAAGACGGAGCGACGTTGCCAAATCATAATACTTACGTTGTAATATGCAAGTACGTCCTATGGTATAGTGACTCCCATTAATATTCAAACACTATTTATTAATTAAACGATTGTTTAAACCAATGAATTTGTATTATTTAAACGAATGTTTAAACACATACATGTTCATTATTTAAACGATTGTTTAAGCAAATAGATTTGTATTATTTAAACAGATGTTTACATAGGTAAATGTTTATTATTTAAATGACTGTTTAATAAATGAATTTTTATTATTTAATCAGATCTTTCAACCGATACATTTTTATTACTTAAACGATGGTTTAAACAAATAAATTTTTATTATTGAAACAAATGTTTAAACCAATACATTTTTATTATTTAAACAATTGTTTAAACAAATAAAATTTTATTATTTAAACAATTGTTTAAACAAATACATTTTTATTACTTAAACGGTTGTTTAAACAAATAAATTTTTATTATTTAAACAATTGTTTAAACAAATAAATTTTTATTATTGAAACAAATGTTTAAACCAATACATTTTTATTACTTACACGGTTGTTTAAACAAATAAATTTTTATTATTGAAACAAATGTTTAAACCAATACATTTTTATTATTTAAACAATTGTTTAAACAAATAAATTTTTATTATTGAAACAAATGTTTAAACCAATTATCAGTGGATAGGCATAATTTTTTAACGAAGTTTACTGCAAATTTCATGCTGATATCTCTTACGGTTCAACATTTATTGTAAAATGTCACGAAATTTCTCGACCCAGCACAGTGTCCGGCCGTCCAAGGCTGTGTATCGCGATGCAGCATTCGCTTCAGATAATTTTAATTTCGTTAATTTTAAAATGTTCATCTTTTTAAAAAATAGGTCTGTAAAGAGGACACTTGGGGCTATATCCTCATTTTTTTGCAAATTTTTAAAAAGTTCCCTTCTATGAAAAGATTGCATTTGTTGAAAACAACGCACACCTTCGGCCAAAAAGAAAGTAACACATGTTTCGTTCTTCTACTCTCGGAATCATTCGGCAGGGATCGACGTCTGTCGTTGCACACATATGCATATGTATATCGTCATCTGTGATTGCACATATATATGCATATATTTGTAGCCGCTTCGACTGCGGCGAACGTAGATAGAAAAGGACAGCATGCAAACACGGCCGCGTGGCCGAAGGCGCTAGAAAAAGGCAGCACAACCCGATGATATTATTATTCGATTTGTACCGTGTTTGGGCTTATTTTGTTCAGGAAAACATTTTCAATCGGTAGGTAATGATATCATTATGGTAACGTTAATAAGAAATAATATTAGGTATAGTTGGTAAACGCCAATACGCTACTGGTTACAATGTTGCCTCTGATACTGAATCACGACCATATGGAGCGTCGCGTCATGTGCCGCCTGGAGACAACAATGTAAGCGTTTCACCATCACTTATTAATAACAATAAAATGTGTGTTACAATTCATAATTCTGCCATGGGAACATTATTAATCGATTGCAAATAGTTTGCTGATGAAAACAAGTCTAAACACGTCACAAATCTGATAAGTTAGACGGTGCCAGTATTGAAACGTTTCCTTCGAAGTTTATCAACGAATTTTATTTCACTAGCTGACCGTTCCATTTCGATAGAGTCCGCTGCCGTACCAGAGCATGTTTTACAGAGTCGGTAATTCAGAACCGTAGAAAGAAAAATGCCATAGCATGCAATGCCTACATATGTACGTGTACCTGTACATAATACATAATCTAAAGAGTTCTTTATAAAATTGTCTTAATAACTTAACATCCAGCAGAGTACCAATGGTGAAACCCAATGACATTTCCTTTTCTTATAAAGAGTTTTACTCACTGCAAAACGTGACGTAAATTGTTTAAGTAATAAAAATGTGTTTGTTTCAACAATATTTTAAGTAATAAAAATGTACTTAACATCCAGCAGAGTACCAATGGTGAAACCCAATGACATTTCCTTTTCTTATAAAGAGTTTTACTCACTGCAAAACGTGACGTAAATTGTTTAAGTAATAAAAATGTGTTTGTTTCAACAATATTTTAAGTAATAAAAATGTACTGGTTTAATCATTTGTTTCAATAATACAAATGTACTAGTTCAAACATTTGTTTTAATAATAAAAATTTATTTGTTTAAACAATCGTTTAAATAATAAAAATTTAATTGTGAAAACTAGCGTTTAACTAGTAAAAATGTACTGGTGCAAACATTTGTTTCAATAAAAATTTATTTGTTTAAACAATTGTTTAAATAATACAAATTTATTTGTGTAAGCTAGCGTTTAACTAGTAAAAATGTACTGGTGTAAACATTTGTTTCAATAACAAAAATTTATTTGTTTAAACAATTGTTTAAATAATCAAAATTTATTTATGTAAACAAGCGTTAAAAGTTTAAACGATAAAAAGTGTTCTATTATTAATGGTAGTCACTGTACCGTGGTACGTATTTACGTATTATGGCTTGGCAACGTCGGATAAAAAAGTCGTCCATCCGACCATCGAATACAATTTCGAATAAAAGATACATTTCATTTTCATCTCTGCCAAATACTCGTCCCGAATAAATCCTCAAATAAATCGTCTGGCCACATCGAGCTTCGGATATCGAATAAAAGTTACGAATAAATTTCGCCGCGACATCTGCCTTCGAATACATTCTGAAATTAATTTTTATTCGACGCCTAAAATCGTTCGGATGGTCGGCGGACGCCGAGTATCTACAAATAAATCCGTCGAATAAATGGGGGCGTTGCAATCGACCATCCGAATAAATTCTGACGTAGCCAGAAAATCATCCGGAGGCACATCGAATACAAATCTCGAAACCAGACGCTCGTCGAATAAAGATACAAATAACTGCTCGCGATTCATCCGACTTCGAATAGAAACAAAAGAACAGAGAATTTGTATCCGAAGGCGCTTCAAATAAATTTTTCATCGGATACTGCCCAACTCTGATAGAGGATCGGATAGGATAGGATAGGATAGAGGATAGGATAGGGGATTGGTTAGGATAGGGGATTGGATAGGATACAGGATAGGAGACGATAGAGGATAGGATAGGGGATTGGATAGGATAGAGGACAGGAGACGATAGAGGATAGGATAGGGTAGATTATAGGATAGGATAGAGGATAGGATAGGATAGAGGATAAGATGGGATAGAGGATAGGATAGAATAGAGGATAGGAGAGGATAGAGGATAGGATAGGGTAGAGGATCGGATCAGATAGGATAAAGGATAGGATAGGGGATTGGATAGGATAGAGGATAGGCTACGATAGAGGATAGGATAGGATGGAGTATAGGATAGGATTGAACATAGGATGGGGTGGAGGATAGGATAGGATAGAGGATAGGATATAGGATTTGATAGGATAGAGGATAGGATACGATAGCGGATAGGAGAGGATAGGATAGAGAATACAATAGGAAAGATGATATTATAGGATTGAGGATAGGATGGGATAGTGGATAGGATAGAGGATTGGATAGAATAGAGGATAGGATATAGGATTGGATAGGATAGAGGATAGGATAGGATACAGGATAGGATAGGATAGAGAATAGGATAGAGGATAGGATAGGATAGAGGATAGGATAGGAAAGAGGATTGGATAGGATAGAGGAAAGGATAGGATATAGGATAGGATTGGATAGAGGATAGGACAGGATACAGGATAGGATAGGATAGAGGAAAGGATAGAGGATAGGATAGGATAGGGGATAGGATAGGATAGAGGATAGGATAGGGGATTGGATAGGATAGATGATAGGAGACGATAGAGGATAGGATAGATGATTGGATAGGATAGAGGACAGGAGACGATAGAGGATAGGATAGCATAGAAGAAAGGATAGAGGATAGGATAGAGGATTGGATAGGATAGAGGATATTATAGGGAAGAGGATAGGATATGATAGAGAATACGATATTATAGAGGATAGGATAGGATCGAGGATCGGATAGGATAGACGATTGGATAGGATAGAGGATAGGATAGGATAGAGAATATAATAGGATAGAGGATATTATAGGAAAGAGTATAGGATATGATAGAGGATACGATATTATAGAGGATAGGATAGAATAGAGGATCGGACTGGATAGGATAGGATAGAGGATAGGATAGGGGATTGGATAGGATAGAGGACAGGAGACGATAGAGGATAGGATAGAGGATAGGATAGGATAGAGGATAGGATAGGATAGAGGATAGGATATGATAGAGGATAGGATAGGATAGAGGATAGGATAGGATAGAGGACAGGATAGGATTCAGGATAGGATATAATAAGATAGGATAGAGGATAGGATAGGGGATTAGTTAGGATAGGGGATTGGATAGGATAGAGGATAGGAGACGATAGAGGATAGGATAGGGGATTGGATAGGATAGAGGACAGGAGACGATAGAGGATAGGATAGGATAGAGGAATAGGATAGAATAGAGGATCGGACTGGATAGGATAGGATAGAGGATAGGATAGGGGATTGGATAGGATAGAGGACAGGAGACGATAGAGGATAGGATAGAGGATAGGATAGAGGATAGGATAGGATAGAGGATAGGATAGGATAGAGGATAGGATAGGATAGAGGATAGGATAGGATAGAGGATAGGATAGGATAGAGGATAGGATAGGATAGAGGATAGGATAGGATAGAGGATAGGATAGGATAGAGGATAGGATAGGATAGACGATAGGATAGGATAGAGGATAGGATAGGATAGAGGATAGGATAGGATAGAGGACAGGATAGGATAGAGGATAGGATAGGATAGAGGATAGGATAGAATAGAGGATAGGATAGGATAGAGGATAGGATAGGATAGAGGATAGGATAGGATAGAGGATAGGATAGGATAGAGGATAGGATAGGATAGAGGACAGGATAGAGGATTGGATAGGATAGAGGATAGGATGGGATTCAGGATAGGATAGGATAGAGGATAGGTTAGAATAGAGGATAGGATAGAGGATAGGATAGGATAGATTATAGGATAGGATAGAGGATAGTATTGAGGATAGTATATAGGATAGTATAGAGAAGAGGGTACAGGATAGGATAGAGGATCGGATAGGATAGGATAGGATAGAGGATAGGATAGGGGATTGGATAGGATAGATGATAGGAGACGATAGAGGATAGGATAGATGATTGGATAGGATAGAGGACAGGAGACGATAGAGGATAGGATAGCATAGTAGAAAGGATAGAGGATAGGATAGAGGATAGGATAGGATAGAGGATAGGATAGAGGATAGGATAGAGGATAGGATAGAGGATAGGATAGGATAGAGGATAGGATAGGATAGAGGATGGTATAGGATAGAGGATAGGGTTGGATAGAGGATAGGATAGGATAGAGGATAGGATAGGATAGAGGATAAGATGGGATAGAGGATAGGATAGGATAGAGGATAGGATAGGATAGAGGATAGGATAGGATAGAGGATCGGATCAGATAGGATAAAGGATAGGATAGGGGATTGGATAGGATAGAGGGCAGGAGACGATAGAGGATTGGATAGGATAGAGGATAGGATAGGATAGAGGATAGGATAGGATAGAGGATAGGATATAGGATTGGATAGGATAGAGGATAGGATACGATAGAGGATAGGATAGCATGGAGTATAGGATAGGATTGGACATAGGATAGGGTGGAGGATAGGATAGGATAGAGGATAGGATAGGATAGAGGATAGGATATAGGATTTGATAGGATAGAGGATAGGATACGATAGGGGATAGGAGAGGATAGGATAGAGAATAGAATAGGAAAGATGATATTATAGGATTGAGTATTGGATAGGATAGTGAATAGGATAGAGGATTGGATAGAATAGAGGATAGGATATAGGATTGGATAGGATAGAGGATAGGATACGATAGAGGATAGTATAGGATAGAGGATAGGATAGGATAGAAGATAGGATAGGATAGAGGATACGATATTATACAGGATAGGATAGGATAGGATAGGATAGAGGATAGGATAGGGGATTAGTTAGGATAGGGGATTGGATAGGATAGAGGACAGGAGACGATAGAGGATAGGATAGGATAGAGGATAGGATAGGATAGAGGATAGTATAGAGGATAGGATATAGGATAGGATAGAGAAGAGGATAGAGGATAGGATAGAGGATATTATAGGAAAGAGTATAGGATATGATACAGGATACGATATTATAGAGGATAGGATAGAATAGAGGATCGGACTGGATAGGATAGGATAGAGGATAGGATAGGGGATTGGATAGGATAGAGGACAGGAGACGATAGAGGATAGGATAGAGGATAGGATAGGATAGAGGATAGGATAGGATAGAGGATAGGATATGATAGAGGATAGGATAGGATAGAGGATAGGATAGGATAGAGGATAGGATAGGATAGAGGATAGGATGGGATAGAGGATACGATATTATACAGGATAGGATAGGATAGAGGACAGGATAGGATTCAGGATAGGATAGAGGATTGGATAGGATAGGGGAAATTATAGGATAGATGATAGGATAGGATAGCGGATAGGATATTATAGATGATAGAATAGGATAGAGGATAGGATAGGATTCAGGATAGGATAGGATAGAGGATAGGATAGGATAGAGGATAGGATAGGATAGAGGATAGGTTAGAATAGAGGATAGGATAGAGGATAGGATAGGATAGAGCATAGGATAGGATAGAGGATAGTATTGAGGATAGTATATGATAGGATAGGATAGAGGATACGATATTATACAGGATAGGATAGGATAGAGGACAGGATAGGATTCAGGATAGGATAGGATAGGATAGGATAGAGGATAGGATAAGGGATTGGATAGGATAGAGGATAGGAGACGATAGAGGATAGGATAGGGGATAGGATAGGATAGACGAGAGGAGACGATAGAGGATAGGATAGGATAGAGGATAGGATAGGATAGAGGATAGGATATAGGATAGGATAGAGAAGAGGATAAGGGATAGGATAGAGGATATTATAGGAAAGAGTATAGGATATGATAGAGGATACGATATTATAGAGGATAGGATAGGATAGAGGATCGGATTGGATAGGATAGGATAGAGGATAGGATAGGGGATTGGATAGGATAGAGGATAGGATAGAGGATTGGATAGGATAGAGGATAGGAGACGATACAGGATAGGATAGGGGATTGGATAGGATAGAGGATAGGATAGGATAGAGGATAGGATAGGATAGAGGATCGAATAGGATAGAGGATAGGATAGAGGATAGGATAGAGGATAGGATAGAGGATAGGATAGGATAAAGGATAGGATAGAGGATAGGATAGGATAGAGGATGGGATTGGATAGAGGATAGGGTAGGATAGAGGATAGGATAGGATAGAGGATAGGATAGGATAGAGGATAGGATAGAGGATAGGATAGGATAGAGGATAGGATATAGGATTGGATAGGATAGAGGATAGGAAACGATAGAGGATAGGATAGGACAGAGAATAGGATTTAGGATAGGATAGGATAGAGGATAGGATATAGGATTGGATAGGATAGAGAATAGGATAGGATAGAGGATAGGATATAGGATGGGATAGGATAGAGGATAGGATACGATAGAGGAGAGGATAGAGGATAGGATAGGATAAAGGATAGGATAGGATAGAGGATAGGATAGGGGATTGGATAGGATAGAGGATACGAGATGATAGAGGATAGGATACGGTAGAGGATAGGATAGAGGACAGGAGACGATAGAGGATAGGATAGGATAGAGGATAGGATAGGATAGAGGATAGGATAGGATAGAGGACAGGATAGGATTCAGGATAGGATATAATAGGATAGGATAGAGGATAGGATAGGGGATTAGTTAGGATAGGGGATTGGATAGGATAGAGGACAGGAGACGATAGAGGATAGGATAGGATAGAGGATAGGATAGGATAGAGGATAGTATAGAGGATAGGATATAGGATAGGATAGAGAAGAGGATAGAGTATAGGATAGAGGATATTATAGGAAAGAGTATAGGATATGATAGAGGATACGATATTATAGAGGATAGGATAGAATAGAGGATCGGACTGGATAGGATAGGATAGAGGATAGGATAGGGGATTGGATAGGATAGAGGACAGGAGACGATAGAGGATAGGATAGAGGATAGGATAGGATAGAGGATAGGATAGGATAGAGGATAGGATATGATAGAGGATAGGATAGGATAGAGGATAGGATAGGATAGAGGATAGGATAGGATAGAGGATAGGATGGGATAGAGGATACGATATTATACAGGATAGGATAGGATAGAGGACAGGATAGGATTCAGGATAGGATAGAGGATTGGATAGGATAGGGGAAATTATAGGATACATGATAGGATAGGATAGCGGATAGGATATTATAGATGATAGAATAGGATAGAGGATAGGATAGGATTCAGGATAGGATAGGATAGAGGATAGGATAGGATAGAGGATAGGATAGGATAGAGGATAGGATAGAGGATTGGATAGGATAGAGGATAGGATGGGATTCAGGATAGGATAGGATAGAGGATAGGTTAGAATAGAGGATAGGATAGAGGATAGGATAGGATAGAGCATAGGATAGGATAGAGGATAGTATTGAGGATAGTATAGGATAGGATAGGATAGAGGATACGATATTATACAGGATAGGATAGGATAGAGGACAGGATAGGATTCAGGATAGGATAGGATAGGATAGGATAGAGGATAGGATAGGGGATTGGATAGGATAGAGGATAGGAGACGATAGAGGATAGGATAGGGGATAGGATAGAGGATAGGATAGGGGATAGGATAGGATAGAGGAGAGGAGACGATAGAGGATAGGATAGGATAGAGGAGAGGAGACGATAGAGGATAGGATAGGATAGAGGATAGGATAGGATAGAGGATAGTATAGAGGATAGGATAGTATAGAGGATAGGATATAGGATAGGATAGAGAAGAGGATAGAGGATAGGATAGAGGATATTATAGGAAAGAGTATAGGATATGATAGAGGATACGATATGATAGAGGATAGGATAGGATAGAGGATCGGATTGGATAGGATAGGATAGAGGATAGGATAGGGGATTGGTTAGGATAGGGGATTGGATAGGATAGAGGATAGGATAGAGGATTGGATAGGATAGAGGATAGGAGACGATACAGGATAGGATAGGGGATTGGATAGGATAGAGGATAGGATAGGATAGAGGATAGGATAGGATAGAGGATAGGATAGGATAGAGGATAGGATAGGATAGAGGATCGGATAGAGGATAGGATAGGATAGAGGATAGGATAGGATAGAGGAAAGGATAGAGGATAGGATAGGATAGGGGATAGGATAGGATAGAGGATAGGATAGGATAGAGGATAGGATAGGATAGAGGATAGCATAGGATAGAGGATAGGATAGGAAAGAGGGTAGGATAGGATAGAGGAAAGGATAGGATATAGGATAGGATTGGATAGAGGATAGGATAGGATAGAGGATAGGATAGGATAGACGATAGGATAGGATAGAGGATAGGATAGGATAGAATATAGGATAGGATACGATAGAGGATACGATAGGATAGAGGATAGGATAGGATAGAGGACAGGACAGGATACAGGAGAGGATAGGATAGAGGATCGGATAGAGGATAGGATAGGATAGAGGATAGGATAGGATAGAGGAAAGGATAGAGGATAGGATAGGATAGGGGATAGGATAGGATAGAGGATAGGATAGGATAGAGGATAGGATAGGATAGAGGATAGGATAGGATAGAGGATAGGATAGGATAGAGGATAGGATAGAGGATAGGATAGGATAGAGGATAGGATAGAGGATTGGATAGGATAGAGGATAGGATAGGATAGAGGATAGGATAGGATATAGGATAGGATACGATATAGGATACGATAGGAAAGAGGGTAGGATAGCATAGAGGATAGGATAGGATAGAGGATAGGATAGGATAGAGGATACGATAGGATAGAGGATAGGATAGGATAGAGGATAGGATAGGATAGAGGATAGGATAGGATAGACGATAGGATAGGATAGAGGATAGGATAGGATAGAGGATAGGATAGAGGATAGGATAGAGGATAGGATAGAGGATAGGATAGGATAGAGGATAGGATAGAGGATAGGATAGAGGATAGGATAGGATAGACGATAGGATAGGATAGAGGATAGGACAGGATACAGGGTAGGATAGGATAGAGGATAGGATAGGATAGAGGATAGGATAGGATTGAGGAGAGGGTAGAGGATAGGATAGGATAGGGGATAGGATAGGATAGAGGATAGGATAGGATAGAGGATCGGATATAGGATAGGATAGGATAGAGGATAGGATAGGATAGAGGATAGGATAGGATAGAGGATAGGATAGGATAGAGGATAGGATAGGATAGAGGATAGGATAGGATAGAGGATAGGATAGGATAGAGGATAGGATAGGATAGAGGATAGGATAGGATAGAGGATAGGATAGAGGATAGGATAGAGGATAGGATAGAGGATAGGATAGAGGATAGGATAGGATAGAGGATAGGATAGGATAGAGGATAGGATAGAGGATAGGATAGAGGATAGGATAGAGGATAGGATAGAGGATAGGATAGGATAGAGGATAGGATAGGATAGAGGATAGGATAGAGGATAGGATAGGATAGAGGATAGGATAGGATAGAGGATAGGATAGGATATAGGATAGGATACGATAGAGGATACGATAGGAAAGAGGGTAGGATAGCATAGAGGATAGGATAGGATAGAGGATAGGATAGGATAGAGGATACGATAAGATAGAGGATAGGATAGGATAGAGGATAGGATAGGATAGAGGATAGGATAGGATAGACGATGGGATAGGATAGAGGATAGGACAGGATACAGGATAGGATAGGATAGAGGATCGGATAGAGGATAGGATAGGGTAGGGGATAGGATAGGATAGAGGATAGTATAGGATAGAGGATATGATAGGATAGAGGATAGGATAGGATAGAGGATTGGATAGGATAGAGGAAAGGATAGGATAGAGGATAGGATAGGATTGAGGATAGGACAGGATACAGGATAGGATAGGATAGAGGATCGGATAGGATATAGGATAGGATAGGATAGAGGATAGGATAGGATAGAGGATAGGATAGGATAGAGGATAGGATAGGATAGAGGATAGGATAGGATAGAGGATAGGATAGAGGATAGGATAGAGGATAGGATAGGATAGAGGATAGGATAGGATAGAGGATAGGATAGGATAGAGGATAGGATAGGATATAGGATAGGATACGATAGAGGATACGATAGGAAAGAGGTTAGGATAGCATAGAGGATAGGATAGGATAGAGGATCGGATAGAGGATAGGATAGGATAGAGGGAAGGATAGGATATAGGATAGGATTGGATAGAGGATAGGACAGGATACAGGATAGGATAGGATAGAGGATCGGATAGAGGATAGGATAGGATAGTGGAATGGATAGAGGATAGGATAAGATAGGGGATAGGATAGGATAGAAGATAGTATAGGATAGAGGATAGGATAGGATAGAGGATAGGATAGGATAGAGGATTTGATAGGATAGAGGATAGGATAGGATAGAGGATAGGATAGGATAGAGGATAGGATAGAGGATAGGATAGAGGATAGGATAGGATAGAGGATAGGATAGGATAGAATATAGGATAGGATACGATAGAGGATACGATAGGATAGAGGATAGGATAGGATAGAGGATAGGATAGGTTAGAGGATAGGATATGATAGAGTAAACGATATTATAGAGGATAGGATAGAGGATAGGACAGGATACAGGATAGGATAGGATAGAGGATCGGATAGAGGATAGGATAGGATAGAGGATAGGATAGGGTAGAGGAAAGGATAGAGGATAGGATAGGATAGGGGATAGGATAGGATAGAGGATAGGATAGGATAGAGGATAGGATAGGATAGAGGATAGGATAGGATAGAGGATAGGATAGGAAAGAGGGTAGGATAGGATAGAGGAAAGGATAGGATATAGGATAGGATTGGATAGAGGATAGGATAGGATAGAGGATAGGATATGATAGACGATAGGATAGGATAGAGGATAGGATATGATAGACGATAGGATAGGATAGAGGATAGGATAGAGGATAGAATAGGATAGGGGATAGGATAGGATAGAGGATAGTATAGGATAGAGGATAGGATAGGATAGAGGATAGGATAGGATAGAAGATAGGATAGGATAGAGGATAGGATAGGATAGAGGATAGGATAGGATAGAGGGTAGGATAGGATAGAGGATAGGATAGAGGATAGGATAGGATAGAGGATAGGATAGGATAGAGGATAGGATAGGATATAGGATAGGATACGATAGAGGATAGGATAGGATAGAGGATAGGATAGAGGATAGGATAGAGGATAGGATAGGATAGAGGATACGATAGGATAGAGGATAGGATAGGATAGAGGATAGGATAGGATAGAGGATAGGATAGGATAGACGATAGGATAGGATAGACGATAGGATAGGATAGAGGATAGGATAGGATAGAGGATAGGATAGGATAGAGGATAGGATAGGATAGAGGATAGGATAGGATAGAGTATAGGATAGGATAGAGGATAGGATAGGATAGAGGATCGGATAGAGGATAGGATAGGATAGAGGATAGGATAGGATAGAGGATAGGATAGGATAGAGGAAAGGATAGAGGATAGGATAGGATAGGGGATAGGATAGGATAGAGGATAGGATAGGATAGAGGATAGGATAGGATAGAGGATATAATAGGATTGAGGAAAGGATAGGATAGAGGATAGGATAGCATAGAGGATAGGATAGGATAGAGGATAGGATAGGATAGAGGATAGGATAGGATAGAGGAAAGGATAGAGGATAGGATAGGATAGGGCATAGGATAGGATAGAGGATAGGATAGGATAGAGGATAGGATAGGATAGACGATAGGATAGGATAGAGGATAGGATAGGATAGAGGATAGGATAGGATAGAGGATAGGATAGGATAGAGGATAGGATAGGATAGAGGATAGGATAGGATAGGATAGAGCATATAATAGGATTGAGCATATAATAGGATTGAGGAAAGGATAGGATAGAGGATAGGATAGGATAGAGGATAGGATAGGATTGAGGATCTGATAGAGGATAGGATAGGATAGAGGATCGGATAGGTAATTGGATAGGATAGAGGATAGGATAGGATAGAGGATAGGATAGGATAGAGGATAGGATAGGATAGAGGATAGGATAGGATAGAGCATATAATAGGATTGAGCATATAATAGGATTGAGGAAAGGATAGGATAGAGGATAGGATAGGATAGAGGATAGGATAGGATTGAGGATCTGATAGAGGATAGGATAGGATAGAGGATCGGATAGGTAATTGGATAGGATAGAGGATAGGATAGGATAGAGTATAGGATAGGATAGAGGATAGGATAGGATAGAGGATAGGATAGGATAGAGGATTGGATAGAATAGAGGAAAGGATAGGATAGAGGATAGGATAGGATAGAGGATAGGATACGATAGAGGATACGATAGGATAGAGGATAGGATAGGATAGAGGATAGGATAGGATAGAGGATAGGATAGAGGATAGGATAGGATAGAGGATAGGACAGGATACAGGATAGGATAGGATAGAGGATCGGATAGAGGATAGGATAGGATAGAGGATAGAATAGGATAGAGGAAAGGATAGAGGATAGGATAGGATAGAGGGTAGGATAGGATAGAGGATAGGATAGGATAGAGGATAGGATACGATAGAGGATAGGATAGGATAGACGATAGGATAGGATAGAGGATAGGATAGGATAGACGATAGGATAGGATAGAGGATAGGATAGGATAGAGGATAGGATAGGATAGAGGATAGGATAGGATAGAGGATAGGATAGGATAGACGATAGGATAGGATAGGATAGAGGATCGGATAGAGGATAGGATAGGATAGAGGATAGGATAGGATAGAGGATAGGATTGGATAGAGTATAGGATAGGATAGAGGATAGGATAGAATAGAGGATCGGATAGAGGATAGGATAGGATAGAGGATAGGATAGGATAGAGGATAGGATAGGATAGAGGAAAGGATAGAGGATAGGATAGGATAGGGGATAGGATAGGATAGAGGATAGGATAGGATAGAGGATAGGATAGGATAGAGGATATAATAGGATTGAGGAAAGGATAGGATAGAGGATAGGATAGGATAGAGGATAGGATAGGATAGAGGATAGGATAGGATAGAGGATAGGAAATAATAGAGGATAGGATAGAGGATAGGATAGAGGATAGGATAGAGGATAGGATAGGATAGAGGATAGGATAGGATAGAGGATAGGATAGGATATAGGATAGGATACGATAGAGGATACGATAGGATAGAGGATAGGATAGGATAGAGTAAACGATATTATAGAGGATAGGATAGAGGATAGGATAGGATAGGGGATAGGATAGAGGGTAGGATAGAGGATAGGATAGAGGATAGGATAGGATAGAGGATAGGATAGAGGATAGGATAGAGGATAGGATAGAGGATAGGATAGAGGATAGGATAGGATAGGATAGGATAGAGTATAGGATAGGATAGAGGATAGGATAGGATAGAGGATAGGATAGGATAGAGGATAGAGGATAGAGGATAGAGGATAGAGGATAGAGGATAGAGGATAGAGGATAGAGGATAGGATAGAGGATAGGATAGGATAGAGGATAGGATAGGATAGAGGATAGGATAGGAAAGAGGGTTGGATAGGATAGAGGATACGATAGAGGATTGGATATGATAGAGGATAGGATAGAGGATAGAATAGGATAGAGGATAGGATAGGAAAGAGGGTAGGATAGCATAGAGGATAGGATAGGATAGAGGATAGGATAGGATAGAGGAGAGGATAGAGGATAGGATAGGATAGAGGATAGGATAGGATAGAGGATAGAGGATAGAGGATAGAGGATAGAGGATAGAGGATAGAGGATAGAGGATAGAGGATAGAGGATAGAGGATAGAGGATAGAGGATAGAGGATAGAGGATAGAGGATAGAGGATAGAGGATAGAGGATAGAGGATAGAGGATAGAGGATAGAGGATAGAGGATAGAGGATAGAGGATAGAGGATAGAGGATAGAGGATAGAGGATAGAGGATAGAGGATAGAGGATAGAGGATAGAGGATAGAGGATAGAGGATAGAGGATAGAGGATAGAGGATAGAGGATAGAGGATAGAGGATAGAGGATAGAGGATAGAGGATAGAGGATAGAGGATAGAGGATAGGATAGAGGATAGGATAGGATAGAGGATAGGATAGGATAGAGGATAGGATAGGAAAGAGGGTAGGATAGGATAGAGGATACGATAGAGGATTGGATATGATAGAGGATAGGATAGAGGATAGAATAGGATAGAGGATAGGATAGAGGATAGGATAGGATAGAGGATAGGACAGGATACAGGATAGGATAGGATAGAGGATCGGATAGAGGATAGGATAGGATAGAGGATAGAATAGGATAGAGGAAAGGATAGAGGATAGGATAGGATAGAGGGTAGGATAGGATAGAGGATAGGATAGGATAGAGGATAGGATACGATAGAGGATAGGATAGGATAGACGATAGGATAGGATAGAGGATAGGATAGGATAGACGATAGGATAGGATAGAGGATAGGATAGGATAGAGGATAGGATAGGATAGAGGATAGGATAGGATAGAGGATAGGATAGGATAGACGATAGGATAGGATAGAGGATAGGATAGGATAGACGATAGGATAGGATAGAGGATAGGATAGGATAGAGGATAGGATAGGATAGAGGATAGGATAGGATAGAGGATAGGATACGATAGAGGATAGGATAGGATAGACGATAGGATAGGATAGAGGATCGGATAGGTAATTGGATAGGATAGAGGATAGGATAGGATAGAGGATAGGATAGGATAGAGGAAAGGATAGAGGATAGGATAGGATAGGGGATAGGATAGAGTATAGGATAGGATAGAGGATAGGATAGGATAGAGGATATAATAGGATTGAGGAAAGGATAGGATAGAGGATAGGATAGGATAGAGGATAGGATAGGATAGAGGATAGGATAGGATAGAGGATAGGATGGGATAGAGGATAGGATAGGATAGAGCATATAATAGGATTGAGCATATAATAGGATTGAGGAAAGGATAGGATAGAGGATAGGATAGGATTGAGGATCTGATAGAGGATAGGATAGGATAGAGGATCGGATAGGTAATTGGATAGGATAGAGGATAGGATAAGGTAGAGGCTAGTATAGGATAGAGGATAGGATAGGATAGAGTATAGGATAGGATAGAGGATAGGATAGGATAGAGGATAGGATAGGATAGAGGATTGGATAGAATAGAGGAAAGGATAGGATAGAGGATAGGATAGGATAGAGGATAGGATACGATAGAGGATACGATAGGATAGAGGATAGGATAGGATAGAGGATAGGATAGGATAGAGGATAGGATAGAGGATAGGATAGGATAGAGGATAGGACAGGATACAGGATAGGATAGGATAGAGGATCGGATAGAGGATAGGATAGGATAGAGGATAGAATAGGATAGAGGAAAGGATAGAGGATAGGATAGGATAGAGGGTAGGATAGGATAGAGGATAGGATAGGATAGAGGATAGGATACGATAGAGGACAGGATAGGATAGACGATAGGATAGGATAGAGGATAGGATAGGATAGACGATAGGATAGGATAGAGGATAGGATAGGATAGAGGATAGGATAGGATAGAGGATAGGATAGGATAGAGGATAGGATAGGATAGACGATAGGATAGGATAGAGGATAGGATAGGATAGAGGATAGGATAGGATAGAGGATAGGATAGGATAGAGGATAGGATAGGATAGAGTATAGGATAGGATAGAGGATAGGATAGGATAGAGGATCGGATAGAGGATAGGATATAATAGAGGATAGGATAGGATAGAGGATAGGATAGGATAGAGGAAAGGATAGAGGATAGGATAGGATAGGGGATAGGATAGGATAGAGGATAGGATAGGATAGAGGATAGGATAGGATAGAGGATATAATAGGATTGAGGAAAGGATAGGATAGAGGATAGGATAGGATAGAGGATAGGATAGGATAGAGGATAGGATAGGATAGAGGATAGGATAGGATAGAGGATAGGATAGGATAGAGGAAAGGATAGAGGATAGGATAGGATAGGGGATAGGATAGGATAGAGGATAGGATAGGATAGAGGATAGGATAGGATAGACGATAGGATAGGATAGAGGATAGGATAGGATAGAGGATAGTATAGGATAGAGGATAGGATAGGATACAGGATAGGATAGGATAGAGGATAGGATAGGATAGAGGATAGGGTAGGATAGGATAGAGCATATAATAGGATTGAGCATATAATAGGATTGAGGAAAGGATAGGATAGAGGATAGGATAGGATAGAGGATAGGATAGGATTGAGGATCTGATAGAGGATAGGATAGGATAGAGGATCGGATAGGTAATTGGATAGGATAGAGGATAGGATAGGATAGAGGATAGGATAGGATAGAGGAAAGGATAGAGGATAGGATAGGATAGGGGATAGGATAGAGTATAGGATAGGATAGAGGATAGGATAGGATAGAGGATATAATAGGATTGAGGAAAGGATAGGATAGAGGATAGGATAGGATAGAGGATAGGATAGGATAGAGGATAGGATAGGATAGAGGATAGGATGGGATAGAGGATAGGATAGGATAGAGGATAGGATAGGATAGAGGGTAGGATAGGATAGAGGATAGGATAGGATAGAGGATAGGATAGGATAGAGGATAGGATAGGATAGAGGATAGGATAGGATAGAGCATATAATATTATTGAGCATATAATAGGATTGAGGAAAGGATAGGATAGAGGATAGGATAGGATAGAGGATAGGATAGGATTGAGGATCTGATAGAGGATAGGATAGGATAGAGGATCGGATAGGTAATTGGATAGGATAGAGGATAGGATAAGGTAGAGGCTAGTATAGGATAGAGGATAGGATAGGATAGAGTATAGGATAGGATAGAGGATAGGATAGGATAGAGGATAGGATAGGATAGAGGATTGGATAGAATAGAGGAAAGGATAGGATAGAGGAGAGGAAAGGATAGAGGATAGGATACGATAGAGGATACGATAGGATAGAGGATAGGATAGGATAGAGGATAGGATAGGATAGAGGATAGGATAGAGGATAGGATAGGATAGAGGATAGGACAGGATACAGGATAGGATAGGATAGAGGATCGGATAGAGGATAGGATAGGATAGAGGATAGAATAGGATAGAGGAAAGGATAGAGGATAGGATAGGATAGAGGGTAGGATAGGATAGAGGATACGATAGGATAGAGGATAGGATAGGATAGAGGATAGGATAGGATAGAGGATAGGATAGAGGATAGGATAGGATAGAGGATAGGACAGGATACAGGATAGGATAGGATAGAGGATCGGATAGAGGATAGGATAGGATAGAGGATAGAATAGGATAGAGGAAAGGATAGAGGATAGGATAGGATAGAGGGTAGGATAGGATAGAGGATAGGATGGGATAGAGGATAGGATAGGATAGAGGATAGGATAGGATAGAGGGTAGGATAGGATAGAGGATAGGATAGGATAGAGGATAGGATAGGATAGAGGATAGGATAGGATAGAGGATAGGATAGGATAGAGCATATAATATTATTGAGCATATAATAGGATTGAGGAAAGGATAGGATAGAGGATAGGATAGGATAGAGGATAGGATAGGATTGAGGATCTGATAGAGGATAGGATAGGATAGAGGATCGGATAGGTAATTGGATAGGATAGAGGATAGGATAAGGTAGAGGCTAGTATAGGATAGAGGATAGGATAGGATAGAGTATAGGATAGGATAGAGGATAGGATAGGATAGAGGATAGGATAGGATAGAGGATTGGATAGAATAGAGGAAAGGATAGGATAGAGGAGAGGAAAGGATAGAGGATAGGATACGATAGAGGATACGATAGGATAGAGGATAGGATAGGATAGAGGATAGGATAGGATAGAGGATAGGATAGAGGATAGGATAGGATAGAGGATAGGACAGGATACAGGATAGGATAGGATAGAGGATCGGATAGAGGATAGGATAGGATAGAGGATAGAATAGGATAGAGGAAAGGATAGAGGATAGGATAGGATAGAGGGTAGGATAGGATAGAGGATAGGATAGGATAGAGGATACGCTCCACCTCCTCGTGGTGGTCCCTGGGAACACACATAGTTGTGTGTTGCTAACGGAGCGAGGGGTATTCCGCGGAAAGTAGTCCCAATGATGTATGAGGCGATGCCGGCGGGATCTTCGGATCCTGGCAGGGCCTCCCTTGCCGGTAAGGCTCACACGGAGGGATAAAAAACCGCGGAATGGGTCCTGCGATAACGACCGGGGAGGTCGCCGCAGGGCCCTTGCCGTAAACCGGTGGTCATGTTTTACCGGAACGGTGGTCTTGCCTTAATCGGCCGGGCCGCGAGGATGATAACCTCTATAAAAATCCCTAATGCCCTAAGCTTAGGTGCGCGGTGAGAGGGTACGTCCTGGCTACAGGGCGCGGCTGGTGGGGTACATCAGCCACTAGCGCACCATCTCTGGATACCTGGCGAACTCCAGTTGAAATTAGCCTTACCCGGGCAAGGAGGCTCTGCCCGGGCGGACGTGTTTTTTCCTGCCAATCTCGTGGGACCAGATATGGAATCGTATAATAAAAACCTTGATGTTGTGGGGGAGGCTGCCGATACGGCAGCAGCTGTGGCGGGGGAAGAGACGGCAGCGGTCACCGACGGGGAGGGGATGGCAACGATTACTGCCGGGGAGGACGCGGTCGTGGTCATCGCGGACGAGGACGAGGATGGGGATGAAACAATCATCTCCATCTCGAGCTCCGTCGGCTCGATCGTGACGCGCGGGGGCGCGGAGAAGCGGGGCGCGACATCTGGGGTCTCTGACCCCAAGCGTGCCCGGTTAGAGGGGGGGCAGCACACTCGCGGCGGGTCGGTGTCGCGGACGGACCCCGGGGAGGGCTCGTCGGGGACGCCCACCATGGATCTGGCCCTCGGCGGCCGCGCCGAGAGGAGTCAGACGAGGAGGGTGGATGACCTCATCGAGCTGGGTGGGAGGATGCCGACAGCGCAGCTAGTAGGGGAGGTGGAGGAGGCGATGTTGAGGGTGGAGAGAGTCTCCACCGTCTCAAAGGGCCTCAAGGGGGACCTGGCTAAAGACTTGCGGGATTGTTCTGCAGTCGCCAGGGCCCACTGCACCACCTTGATGCAGCGGTGCTTTACCGGGATGGCGTGGCAGGGTAGCCAGGAGGTGGCCCGCCTCCGCGAGCAGAACGCGGCCCTCGCGAAGGAGGCGGGTGACCTCCGGGCGAGGCTCCGGTCAATGGAGGACGGGCGGCGTGCGAACACCGACAGCGGTCGCCGGGCGGGACATGCGCCAATAGGGGAAGCGCCCCCCGCCTCCTCGACAGCGGGGGTCCGTACGCGGGGGATGGAGGCGATGGGACCGTCGGGGGAGGGAGCGGGAGTTTTGGACTCCGAAGCCCTGCTTCTCCGGGTCGGCGCGCTGATAACGGCCAGGAACCGGGAGCTAGAGGCCCGGATGGAGGAGCGGTTCCGGACGATTCTGGCCGGGTTGGCCCCGGCCCTCCGGGCGGAGGGTAAATCGGCGCGCGAGGCGACGCCGGTGGCTTCTCTGCCGGCGACGTCTGTCACCAAGGGGACTGGACCGGTGGTCGTGTCCAACGTGAGGGTGGTGCCCCCCGTTATCATTCCGCCACCGGTCGTCCCGGCCTCGTGGATGGAGGTGACGAGCAAGGCGGCGAAGAGGGCCAAGAAGAAGATGGCCGCGGAGGAGGCTGCGGCGAGAGCAGCCGCGGCCGAGGCAGCTGCCGCCGCTTCACGGCTGCAGGCTGCGAGGGAGCCGAGGGCGGCGGGCGGCGCACGAGTGCAGGGCGGCGCGAGCGCGGCGAAGCCCGCCGCCGGGAGGGACGGTGGCCTGGGACGCACCCCCAGAACGGCAGCAGTGGCCATCACCATCCCCGAGAGCTGCAAGCTCACTTATTCGGAGGTGATGGCCAGGGCAAAAGAGAGGGTGGACCTCAAGGCTATCGGGATCGAGTCGGGGGTGCTTCCCAGGCGGTCGAAAACCGGCGGGATCCTCCTGGAGGTCAGGGGCACGGGGTGCCAGGAGAAGGCACGGGCCCTCTCCGGGAGGATCGCCGAGGCGCTTGGGGGGACCGGGGTTAAGGTCTCCCAGGCGGTCAAGCGCGGCGAGGTGCGCGTGGCGGGCCTGGACGACTCGGTGTCGCCCGGGGACGTAGCGGCGGCGCTGGCGGCGGCGGGGGAGTGTTCCGCGGCGGAGTTCCGGGTCGGCGAGATCCGCAGACCCGCCTCGGAGCAGGCGCTGGGCTCCTGTTGGGCCCAGGGCCCCCTCGCGGCCGTCAAGAAAGTGTTGGCGGGAGGCCGCCTGCTGGTCGGCTGGTCCTCGGCCCGCGTCGAGGCGCTGAGGGAGCGGCCCCTCCAATGCTTCCGTTGTTTGGAGACGGGGCACACGCGGGCGACATGCAAGAGCGCGGTCGACAGAGGCGCGATGTGCTACCGCTGCGGGGCGGCGGAGCACCGGTCTTCGGCCTGTAAGGCCGCCCCCAGGTGTCCGCTCTGCGCGGACCTGGGGAGACCATCGGGCCATAGATTCGGGGCCAAAGCGTGTGCCCCGGCTCCCAAGAGGGGCCGCGCGGCGACGAAAGAGAAGGGCGCGTCTGGGGCTGCATCCGCGCAGCGACCGCAGACGGCGCCGGGGGCCCGGACCTCCCAGGGAGGGGACTCTGCAGAGCCCATGTTAGAGTAGGTACTTTTAATCCTACTCCGGTTCTGCAGGCGAACCTCAACCACTCGCGCGCGGCACAGGACCTGTTTGTCCAAGCCGTGCGCGAGTGGGGGGCTGGGCTGGCAGTTGCGGCGGAGCCGTACGCAATCCCCGAACACCCCTTCTGGGTGGGGGACGAGATCGGCTCCGTAGTAATAGTGGCGGGAAGCCGCCCCGGGTCCCCGTCGGTCTCCCTTCTGGAGCGGGGCGAGGGATTCGTGGCGGTGCAATGGGGGGACATCGCGGTTGTCGGGATCTACATCTCGCCGAGCTGTGGCCTCGATCAATTTCGGGGGTTCCTGGGCGGGCTGAACAGCTGCATCGCGCGGTGCAGCGCCCGCCCGGTTCTCGTTTTGGGAGACTTCAATGCCCACGCGGTATCGTGGGGGAGTCCCAGGACGACCACTAGGGGTAGCGAGGTGTTAACCTGGGCGGCCGGCCTGGATCTCCGGTTGATTAACCGGGGATCCACGCCGACGTGCGTGCGTCCGCAGGGGGTCTCGATTGTCGACCTGACATGGGGGACTCCCTCGGCCGTGCGCCGGGTGTCGGGATGGAGGGTGGCCGAGGAGATAGAGATTGCGTCAGACCATACGCCCATCGTCATGGACGTGTGGCCCACCCTCCACGCGCGGGATTCCCGGCCGGGCCGGGGGGACCGACGACCGCGATGGGCCTTGAAGCGCCTGGACGCGGACGCGTTCGGGGCCGCGGTAGACGCGGCGACATGGACAGGGCCGACCCTGTCCGAGCTGGCGCCTGCGCAAGGGGCGAGGCGGCTGCGGGAGGTAATGACGGCGGTGTGCGACACCGCCATGCCCCGCAGCCGGTTCGCCCCCAGGAGGGCGGCGTACTGGTGGTCCGCCGGCATTGCGGAGCTCCGGCGTGCCTGCAATGCCGCGCGGCGTCGGTACGGCCGAGCGCGTAGGAGGCGCGACGACGAGGAGGCGACGGCGAGGCTCGGCGGGGAGTACCGAGCCGCGCTCGGGGTTCTCCGCAGGGCTATCGCGCGGGCCAAGGCCGACGCGTGGTCGGAGCTCGTCGGCATGGTGGACTCCGATCCATGGGGGCGCCCGTACAAGCTTGTCATGAACAAGCTGCGCGCGTGGGCGCCTCCGGTGACGGAGTCGATGGACCCCCACCTGCTCGAGGGAGTGGTGGCGTCCCTCTTCCCGCGAGAGGGGGGACAACTGCGCCGCTCCCATTGGGAACAGGAGCCTCTCTCCTGGTCCGCAGAGTGGGAGGTGTCGGCCGGCGAGCTGGGTGAGGCGATGGCCAGGGCGCGGCGGGTGGGCCGCAAGGCCCCGGGCCCGGACGGGGTGCCGGGCCGCGCGTTGGTCTTGGCCCTGGAGGGGGGACTCGCCGCCGAACTCCGGCAGCTGTATAACGGCTGTCTGAGGGAGGGGGTGTTCCCCACGGAGTGGAAGTCGGGCAGGTTGGTCCTCCTTCCGAAGGGGGGCAAGTCCCGGGACTCGCCCTCAGGGTACCGGCCAATTTGTCTGCTGGACGAGGCGGGGAAGTTGTTCGAGCGCGTACTCGTTGGACGCCTCGTCCGGCACCTGTCGGCGGGAGGGGTCCCCGATCTGAGCGGGGTTCAATTCGGCTTCCGGGAGGGTCTCTCCACCGTCGACGCTATTCGGCGGGTGAGGGCTCTCTCGGAGGCCTGTACGAGGGGGGGCGGTGTTGCGTTGGCGATATCCTTGGATATCGCTAACGCGTTCAACACCGTCCCCTGGGATCGGATAATGGAGGCCCTGGTCTTCCACCGGGTGCCTCTGTATCTCAGAAGGGTGATTGGGAGCTATCTCTCCGACAGGGGTATAGAGTATCCCGGCCGGTACGGGATGGTGCGCAGGGGCGTCGTGCGCGGGGTTCCGCAGGGCTCGGTGTTGGGCCCGTTGCTGTGGAATCTTGCGTACGATCGCGTCCTGCGGGAGGAGATGCCTCCCGGGGTCAGCCTGACGTGTTACGCCGACGACACGCTGGTATTGGCCACCGGGAGGTATGCGAAGGAGGCCATCTGCCTGGCGGAGCGCGGCGCGTGGCGCGCGGTGCGCGCTATCCGGTCGCTGGGCCTAGAGGTGTCCGTCGAGAAAACCAGGGCCATGTGGTTTCTCCGCTCGGCCCGGTTGGCGGCGCCTCCCCAGTGCTGGATCTGCGTGGGGTAGGGGATGGTCAAGGTCGGGTCCCAGATGCGGTACCTGGGACTCGAGCTTGACGGCCGGTGGCGTTTTGACCGCCACCTTGAGTCGCTGGCGCCCCGGGCGGAGAGGGCGACCGCTGCGCTCGGTCGCCTTCTCCCGAATCTCGGGGGACCCTGTGGACGGGTGCGTCGTCTGTTCGCGGTGGTGGTGCGAGTTTTGGTCCTGTACGGAGCCCCTGTGTGGGCGCGCGATGTCTTGGCTAGGGGGCGCAGTGGCGGCACACGGTCGCTGCTGCGTCGCATCGAGCGCAGGCTGGCCATAGGCATCGTGCGGGGGTACCGCACCATTTCATACGCGACGGCGATGGTGATGTCGGGGCTGATCCCCCTCGAGCTGGAGGCCCGCGTGTTGGCGGATGTGCATACGCACTCCAGGGAACTCCGGCTCCGGGGGGTGGCCCCGGATCAGGCGCGGCTCATGGTGGATGAGCTCAGGCGACATGCTCGGCGGCACGCAGCCCGGGAGTGGCGCGATAGCCTTCCCGGGACGAGGGAGGGCGAGAGGCGGGCCGTTCGGGCCATCCTCCCGGTGTTCGATCAATGGAACAGGGGATGGATGGGGCATAGGGTCTCCTACCGTGTGACGCAGGTGATGAGCGGGCACGGGTGCTTCGGCGACTACCTGTGTCGCATCGGGAGGGAGACCGAGGAGGCGTGTCACCACTGCGGCGAGCCGCGGGACACGGCGCAACACACTCTGGAGGAGTGTCCGGCATGGGGGGGAGAGCGCCGTGCCCTGCGGCGCGCGGTGGGCCACGACCTCTCGCTCCCGGCTGTCGTCGCTGCGGCAGCCGGTGGCGAGGAGGCGTGGAGGGGGTTCGCTTCCTTCTGCGAGCGGGTTATGCTGCGGAAGGAGGCTGCGGAACGGGATCGGGAGCGTAATCACGATCCCGGCCGAAGGGGGGGAGGCGGCGCAGGGTACGCCCCGGGGGCGTACCCCCGTTGCGACGCCTCTGACGCGAGCGGGGACGCCCTTGATGATCTCGAGGCGGGGGATCGGATATCCCCTTACACTCGGTCACCAACGGCGTCCCCGGAGGCCGCCGGGCATCTCGAGCGGGGGCTCGGATGCTCATCGGGCGGCCTAACAGGGGGGAAGGCGCCACGTCGTCCGTTGCGTGGTGCCTTCGGATAGAGTAGGTACGGGAGGGGGCCGCGTCCCCCCTGGGTGGTATGTTAAGGCGGGGGCACACCGGATTGACATGCGCGCGCAGAGCACGGGTGCCCCCAGGAGTCTAGGGACGGACGGGGAGGAGTTAGTGGGTATACTCGGCGTTGCACCAACCAGCCGAGGAGTCCCACATAACCCGGACCACCCCCCCCCGGGGGGGGTTCGGGTATCCGTAACGAGATTACCTCCTCGGAAAAAAAAAAAAAAAAAAAAATAGGATAGGATAGAGGATAGGATACGATAGAGGATAGGATAGGATAGACGATAGGATAGGATAGAGGATAGGATAGGATAGACGATAGGATAGGATAGAGGATAGGATAGGATAGAGGATAGGATAGGATAGAGGATAGGATAGGATAGAGGATAGGATAGGATAGACGATAGGATAGGATAGAGGATAGGATAGGATAGAGGATAGGATAGGATAGAGGATAGGATAGGATAGAGTATAGGATAGGATAGAGGATAGGATAGGATAGAGGATCGGATAGAGGATAGGATAGGATAGAGGATAGGATAGGATAGAGGATAGGATAGGATAGAGTATAGGATAGGATAGAGGATAGGATAGAATAGAGGATCGGATAGAGGATAGGATAGGATAGAGGATAGGATAGGATAGAGGATAGGATAGGATAGAGGAAAGGATAGAGGATAGGATAGGATAGGGGATAGGATAGGATAGAGGATAGGATAGGATAGAGGATAGGATAGGATAGAGGATATAATAGGATTGAGGAAAGGATAGGATAGAGGATAGGATAGGATAGAGGATAGGATAGGATAGAGGATAGGATAGGATAGAGGATAGGATAGGATAGAGGATAGGATAGGATAGAGGAAAGGATAGAGGATAGGATAGGATAGGGGATAGGATAGGATAGAGGATAGGATAGGATAGAGGATAGGATAGGATAGAGGATATAATAGGATTGAGGAAAGGATAGGATAGAGGATAGGATAGGATAGAGGATAGGATAGGATAGAGGATAGGATAGGATAGAGGATAGGATAGGATAGAGGATAGGATAGGATAGAGGATAGGATAGGATAGAGGATAGGATAGGATAGAGGATAGGATAGAGGATAGGATAGGATAGAGGATAGGATAGGATAGAGGATAGGATAGGATAGAGGATAGGATAGGATAGAGGATAGGATAGGATAGAGGATAGGATAGGATAGAGGATAGGATAGGATAGAGGATAGGATAGGATAGAGGATAGGATAGGATAGAGGATAGGATAGGATAGAGGATAGGATAGAGGATAGGATAGGATAGAGGATAGGATAGGATAGGATAGAGGATAGGATAGGATAGAGGATAGGATAGGATAGAGGATAGGATAGGATAGGATAGAGGATAGGATAGGATAGAGGATAGAGGATAGAGGATAGAGGATAGAGGATAGAGGATAGGATAATATAGAGGATAGGATAGGATAGAGGATAGGATAGGATAGAGGATAGGATAGGAAAGAGGATAGGATATGATAGAGTAAACGATATTATAGAGGATAGGATAGAGGATAGGACAGGATACAGGATAGGATAGGATAGAGGATCGGATAGAGGATAGGATAGGATAGAGGATAGGATAGGATAGAGGATAGGATAGGATAGAGGATAGGATAGGATAGAGGATAGGATAGGATAGAGGATAGGATAGGATAGAGGATAGGATAGGATAGAGGATAGGATAGGATAGAGGATAGGATAGGATAGGATAGAGGATAGGATAGGATAGAGGATAGAGGATAGAGGATAGAGGATAGAGGATAGAGGATAGAGGATAGAGGATAGAGGATAGAGGATAGAGGATAGAGGATAGAGGATAGAGGATAGGATAGGATAGAGGATAGGATAGGATAGAGGATAGGATAGGATAGAGGATTGGATAGGATAGAGGAAAGGATAGGATAGAGGATAGGATAGGATAGAGGATAGGACAGGATACAGGATAGGATAGGATAGAGGATCGGATAGGATAGGGGATAGGATAGGATAGTGGATAGGATACGATAGAGGATAGGATAGGATAGAGGATAGGATAGGATAGAGGATAGGATACGATAGAGGATACGATAGGATAGAGGATAGGATAGGATAGAGGAGAGGATAGAGGATAGGATAGGATAGGGGATAGGATAGGATAGAGGATAGGATAGGATAGAGGATCGGATAGAGGATAGGATAGGATAGAGGATAGGATAGGATAGAGGATAGGATAGGATAGAGGATAGGATAGGATAGAGGATAGGATAGGATGGAGGATAGGATAGGATAGAGGATAGGATAGGATAGAGGATAGGATAGGATAGAGGATAGGATAGGATAGAGGATAGGATAGGATAGAGGATAGGATAGGATAGAGGATAGGATAGGATAGAGGATAGGATAGGATAGAGGATAGGATAGGATAGAGGATAGGATAGGATAGAGGATAGGATAGGATAGAGTATAGGATAGGATAGAGGATAGGATAGGATAGAGGATCGGATAGAGGATAGGATAGGATAGAGGATAGGATAGGATAGAGGATAGGATAGGATAGAGTATAGGATAGGATAGAGGATAGGATAGAATAGAGGATCGGATAGAGGATAGGATAGGATAGAGGATAGGATAGGATAGAGGATAGGATAGGATAGAGGAAAGGATAGAGGATAGGATAGGATAGGGGATAGGATAGGATAGAGGATAGGATAGGATAGAGGATAGGATAGGATAGAGGATATAATAGGATTGAGGAAAGGATAGGATAGAGGATAGGATAGGATAGAGGATAGGATAGGATAGAGGATAGGATAGGATAGAGGATAGGATAGGATAGAGGAAAGGATAGAGGATAGGATAGGATAGGGGATAGGATAGGATAGAGGATAGGATAGGATAGAGGATAGGATAGGATAGAGGATATAATAGGATTGAGGAAAGGATAGGATAGAGGATAGGATAGGATAGAGGATAGGATAGGATAGAGGATAGGATAGGATAGAGGATAGGATAGGATAGAGGATAGGATAGGATAGAGGATAGGATAGGATAGAGGATAGGATAGGATAGAGGATAGGATAGAGGATAGGATAGGATAGAGGATAGGATAGGATAGAGGATAGGATAGGATAGAGGATAGGATAGGATAGAGGATAGGATAGGATAGAGGATAGGATAGGATAGAGGATAGGATAGGATAGAGGATAGGATAGGATAGAGGATAGGATAGGATAGAGGATAGGATAGGATAGAGGATAGGATAGAGGATAGGATAGGATAGAGGATAGGATAGGATAGGATAGAGGATAGGATAGGATAGAGGATAGGATAGGATAGAGGATAGGATAGGATAGAGGATAGGATAGGATAGGATAGAGGATAGGATAGGATAGAGGATAGAGGATAGAGGATAGAGGATAGAGGATAGAGGATAGAGGATAGGATAATATAGAGGATAGGATAGGATAGAGGATAGGATAGGATAGAGGATAGGATAGGAAAGAGGATAGGATATGATAGAGTAAACGATATTATAGAGGATAGGATAGAGGATAGGACAGGATACAGGATAGGATAGGATAGAGGATCGGATAGAGGATAGGATAGGATAGAGGATAGGATAGGATAGAGGATAGGATAGGATAGAGGATAGGATAGGATAGAGGATAGGATAGGATAGAGGATAGGATAGGATAGAGGATAGGATAGGATAGAGGATAGGATAGGATAGAGGATAGGATAGGATAGAGGATAGGATAGGATAGGATAGAGGATAGGATAGGATAGAGGATAGAGGATAGAGGATAGAGGATAGAGGATAGAGGATAGAGGATAGAGGATAGAGGATAGAGGATAGAGGATAGAGGATAGAGGATAGAGGATAGAGGATAGAGGATAGAGGATAGGATAGGATAGAGGATAGGATAGGATAGAGGATAGGATAGGATAGAGGATTGGATAGGATAGAGGAAAGGATAGGATAGAGGATAGGATAGGATAGAGGATAGGACAGGATACAGGATAGGATAGGATAGAGGATCGGATAGGATAGGGGATAGGATAGGATAGTGGATAGGATACGATAGAGGATAGGATAGGATAGAGGATAGGATAGGATAGAGGATAGGATACGATAGAGGATACGATAGGATAGAGGATAGGATAGGATAGAGGAGAGGATAGAGGATAGGATAGGATAGGGGATAGGATAGGATAGAGGATAGGATAGGATAGAGGATCGGATAGAGGATAGGATAGGATAGAGGATAGGATAGGATAGAGGATAGGATAGGATAGAGGATAGGATAGGATAGAGGATAGGATAGGATGGAGGATAGGATAGGATAGAGGATAGGATAGGATAGAGGATAGGATAGGATAGAGGATAGGATAGGATAGAGGATAGGATAGGATAGAGGATAGGATAGGATAGAGGATAGGATAGGATAGAGGATAGGATAGGATAGAGGATAGGATAGGATAGAGGATAGAGGATAGAGGATAGAGGATAGAGGATAGAGGATAGAGGATAGAGGATAGAGGATAGAGGATAGAGGATAGAGGATAGAGGATAGAGGATAGAGGATAGAGGATAGAGGATAGAGGATAGAGGATAGAGGATAGAGGATAGAGGATAGAGGATAGAGGATAGAGGATAGAGGATAGAGGATAGGATAGGATAGAGGATAGGATAGGATAGAGGATAGGATAGGATAGAGGATAGGATACGATAGAGGATACGATAGGATAGAGGATAGGATAGGATAGAGGAGAGGATAGAGGATAGGATAGGATAGGGGATAGGACAGGATAGAGGATAGGATAGGATAGAGGATCGGATAGAGGATAGGATAGGATAGAGGATAGGATAGGATAGAGGATAGGATAGGATAGAGGATAGGATAGGATAGAGGATAGGATAGGATAGGATAGAGGATAGGATAGGATAGAGGATAGAGGATAGAGGATAGAGGATAGAGGATAGAGGATAGAGGATAGAGGATAGAGGATAGAGGATAGAGGATAGAGGATAGAGGATAGAGGATAGAGGATAGAGGATAGAGGATAGAGGATAGGATAGGATAGAGGATAGGATAGGATAGAGGATAGGATAGGATAGAGGATTGGATAGGATAGAGGAAAGGATAGGATAGAGGATAGGATAGGATAGAGGATAGGACAGGATACAGGATAGGATAGGATAGAGGATCGGATAGGATAGGGGATAGGATAGGATAGTGGATAGGATACGATAGAGGATAGGATAGGATAGAGGATAGGATAGGATAGAGGATAGGATACGATAGAGGATACGATAGGATAGAGGATAGGATAGGATAGAGGAGAGGATAGAGGATAGGATAGGATAGGGGATAGGATAGGATAGAGGATAGGATAGGATAGAGGATCGGATAGAGGATAGGATAGGATAGAGGATAGGATAGGATAGAGGATAGGATAGGATAGAGGATAGGATAGGATAGAGGATAGGATAGGATGGAGGATAGGATAGGATAGAGGATAGGATAGGATAGAGGATAGGATAGGATAGAGGATAGGATAGGATAGAGGATAGGATAGGATAGAGGATAGGATAGGATAGAGGATAGGATAGGATAGAGGATATGATAGGATAGAGGATAGGATAGGATAGAGGATAGAGGATAGAGGATAGAGGATAGAGGATAGAGGATAGAGGATAGAGGATAGAGGATAGAGGATAGAGGATAGAGGATAGAGGATAGAGGATAGAGGATAGAGGATAGAGGATAGAGGATAGAGGATAGAGGATAGAGGATAGAGGATAGAGGATAGAGGATAGAGGATAGAGGATAGAGGATAGGATAGGATAGAGGATAGGATAGGATAGAGGATAGGATAGGATAGAGGATAGGATACGATAGAGGATACGATAGGATAGAGGATAGGATAGGATAGAGGAGAGGATAGAGGATAGGATAGGATAGGGGATAGGACAGGATAGAGGATAGGATAGGATAGAGGATCGGATAGAGGATAGGATAGGATAGAGGATAGGATAGGATAGAGGATAGGATAGGATAGAGGATGGGATAGGATAGAGGATAGGATAGGATAGAGGATAGGATAGGATAGAGGATAGGATAGGATAGAGGATAGGATAGGATAGAGGATAGGATAGGATAGATTATAGGATAGGATAGAGGATAGGATAGGATAGAGGATAGGATAGGATAGAGGATAGGATAGGATAGAGGATAGGATAGGATAGAGGATAGGATAGGATAGAGGATAGGATAGGATAGAGGATAGGATAGGATAGAGGATAGGATAGGATAGAGGATAGGATAGAGGATAGGATAGGATAGAGGATAGGATAGGATAGAGGATAGGATAGGATAGAGGATAGGATAGGATAGAGGATAGGATAGGATAGAGGATAGGATAGGATAGAGGATAGGATAGGATAGAGGATAGGATAGGATAGAGGATAGGATAGGATAGAGGATAGGATAGGATAGAGGATAGGATAGAGGATAGGATAGGATAGAGGATAGGATAGGATAGGATAGAGGATAGGATAGGATAGAGGATAGGATAGGATAGAGGATAGGATAGGATAGGATAGAGGATAGGATAGGATAGAGGATAGAGGATAGAGGATAGAGGATAGAGGATAGAGGATAGGATAATATAGAGGATAGGATAGGATAGAGGATAGGATAGGATAGAGGATAGGATAGGAAAGAGGATAGGATATGATAGAGTAAACGATATTATAGAGGATAGGATAGAGGATAGGACAGGATACAGGATAGGATAGGATAGAGGATCGGATAGAGGATAGGATAGGATAGAGGATAGGATAGGATAGAGGATAGGATAGGATAGAGGATAGGATAGGATAGAGGATAGGATAGGATAGAGGATAGGATAGGATAGAGGATAGGATAGGATAGGATAGAGGATAGGATAGGATAGAGGATAGAGGATAGAGGATAGAGGATAGAGGATAGAGGATAGAGGATAGAGGATAGAGGATAGAGGATAGAGGATAGAGGATAGAGGATAGAGGATAGAGGATAGAGGATAGAGGATAGGATAGGATAGAGGATAGGATAGGATAGAGGATAGGATAGGATAGAGGATTGGATAGGATAGAGGAAAGGATAGGATAGAGGATAGGATAGGATAGAGGATAGGACAGGATACAGGATAGGATAGGATAGAGGATCGGATAGGATAGGGGATAGGATAGGATAGTGGATAGGATACGATAGAGGATAGGATAGGATAGAGGATAGGATAGGATAGAGGATAGGATACGATAGAGGATACGATAGGATAGAGGATAGGATAGGATAGAGGAGAGGATAGAGGATAGGATAGGATAGGGGATAGGATAGGATAGAGGATAGGATAGGATAGAGGATCGGATAGAGGATAGGATAGGATAGAGGATAGGATAGGATAGAGGATAGGATAGGATAGAGGATAGGATAGGATAGAGGATAGGATAGGATGGAGGATAGGATAGGATAGAGGATAGGATAGGATAGAGGATAGGATAGGATAGAGGATAGGATAGGATAGAGGATAGGATAGGATAGAGGATAGGATAGGATAGAGGATAGGATAGGATAGAGGATAGGATAGGATAGAGGATAGGATAGGATAGAGGATAGAGGATAGAGGATAGAGGATAGAGGATAGAGGATAGAGGATAGAGGATAGAGGATAGAGGATAGAGGATAGAGGATAGAGGATAGAGGATAGAGGATAGAGGATAGAGGATAGAGGATAGAGGATAGAGGATAGAGGATAGAGGATAGAGTATAGAGGATAGAGGATAGAGGATAGAGGATAGAGGATAGAGGATAGGATAGAGGATAGGATAGGATAGAGGATAGGATAGGATAGAGGATAGGATACGATAGAGGATACGATAGGATAGAGGATAGGATAGGATAGAGGAGAGGATAGAGGATAGGATAGGATAGGGGATAGGACAGGATAGAGGATAGGATAGGATAGAGGATCGGATAGAGGATAGGATAGGATAGAGGATAGGATAGGATAGAGGATAGGATAGGATAGAGGATGGGATAGGATAGAGGATAGGATAGGATAGAGGATAGGATAGGATAGAGGATAGGATAGGATAGAGGATAGGATAGGATAGAGGATAGGATAGGATAGATTATAGGATAGGATAGAGGATAGGATAGGATAGAGGATAGGATAGGATAGAGGATAGGATAGGATAGAGGATAGGATAGGATAGAGGATAGGATAGGATAGAGGATAGGATAGGATAGAGGATAGAGGATAGAGGATAGAGGATAGAGGATAGAGGATAGAGGATAGAGGATAGAGGATAGAGGATAGAGGATAGAGGATAGAGGATAGAGGATAGAGGATAGAGGATAGAGGATAGAGGATAGAGGATAGAGGATAGAGGATAGAGGATAGAGGATAGAGGATAGAGGATAGAGGATAGAGGATAGAGGATAGAGGATAGAGGATAGAGGATAGAGGATAGAGGATAGAGGATAGAGGATAGAGGATAGAGGATAGAGGATAGAGGATAGAGGATAGAGGATAGAGGATAGAGAATAGAGGATAGAGGATAGAGGATAGAGGATAGAGGATAGAGGATAGAGGATAGAGGATAGAGGATAGAGGATAGAGGATAGAGGATAGAGGATAGAGGATAGAGGATAGAGGATAGAGGATAGAGGATAGAGGATAGAGGATAGAGGATAGAGGATAGAGGATAGAGGATAGGATAGAGGATAGGATACGATAGAGGATACGATAGGATAGAGTATAGGATAGGATAGAGGATAGGATAGGATAGAGGATAGGATAGGATAGACGATAGGATAGGATAGAGGATAGGATAGGATAGAGGATAGGATAGAGGATAGGATAGGATAGAGGATAGGATAGGATAGAGGATAGGATAGAGGATAGGATAGGATAGAGGATAGGATAGGATAGAGGATAGGATACGATAGATGATACGATAGGATAGAGGATAGGATAGGATAGAGGATTGGATAGGATAGAGGAAAGGATAGGATAGAGGATAGGATAGGATAGAGGATAGGACAGGATACAGGATAGGATAGGATAGAGGATCGGATAGGATAGGGGATAGGATAGGATAGTGGATAGGATACGATAGAGGATAGGATAGGATAGAGGATAGGATAGGATAGAGGATTGGATAGGATAGAGGAAAGGATAGGATATAGGATAGGATTGGATAGAGGAGAGGATAGGATAGAGGATAGGATAGGATAGAGGATACGATAGGATGGAGGATGCGATAGAGGATTGGATATGATAGACGATAGGATAGAGGATAGAATAGGATAGATGATATTATAGGATAGAGGATAGGATATGATAGAGTAAACGATATTATAGAGGATAGGATAGAGGATAGGACAGGATACAGGATAGGATAGGATAGAGGATAGGACAAGATACAGGATAGGATAGGATAGAGGATCGGATAGAGGATAGGATAGGATAGAGGATAGGATAGGATAGAGGATAGGATAGGAAAGAGGATAGGATAGGATAGAGGATAGGATAGTATAGAGGATAGGATAGGATAGAGGATAGGATAGGAAAGAGGATAGGATAGGATAGAGGATAGGATACGATAGAGGATACGATAGGATAGAGTATAGGATAGGATAGAGGATAGGATAGGATAGAGGATAGGATAGGATAGACGATAGGATAGGGTAGAGGATAGGATAGGATAGGGGATAGGATAGAGGATAGGATAGGATAGAGGATAGGATAGAGGATAGGATAGGATAGAGGATAGGATAGAGGATAGGATAGGATAGAGGATAGGATAGGATAGAGGATAGGATACGATAGATGATACGATAGGATAGAGGATAGGATAGGATAGAGGATAGGATAGGATAGAGGAAAGGATAGGATATAGGATAGGATTGCATAGAGGAGAGGATAGGATAGAGGATAGGATAGGATAGAGGATAGGATAGGATAGAGGATAGGATAGGATAGAGGATACGATAGGATAGAGGATAGGATAGGATAGAGGATAGGATAGGATAGGATAGAGGATAGGATAGGATAGGATAGAGGATAGGACAGGATAGAGGATAGAGGATAGAGGATAGAGGATAGAGGATAGAGGATAGAGGATAGAGGATAGGATAGAGGATAGGATAGGATAGAGGATAGGATAGGAAAGAGGATAGGATAGGATAGAGGATAGGATACGATAGAGGATACGATAGGATAGAGGATAGGATAGGATAGAGGATAGGATACGATAGATGATACGATAGGATAGAGGATAGGATAGGATAGAGGATTGGATAGGATAGAGGAAAGGATAGGATAGAGGATAGGATAGGATAGAGGATAGGACAGGATACAGGATAGGATAGGATAGGGGATAGGATAGGATAGAGGATAGGATAGGATAGAGGATCAGATAGAGGATAGGATAGGATAGAGGATAGGATAGGATAGAGGATAGGATAGGATAGAGGATAGGATAGGATAGAGGATAGGATAGGATAGAGGATAGGATAGGATAGAGGATAGGATAGGATAGAGGATAGGATAGGATAGAGGATAGGATAGGATAGAGGATAGGATAGGATAGAGGATAGGATAGGATAGAGGATAGGATAGGATAGAGGATAGGATAGGATAGAGGATAGGATAGGATAGAGGATAGGATAGGATAGAGGATAGGATAGGATAGAGGATAGGATAGGATAGAGGATAGGATAGGATAGAGGATAGGATAGGATAGAGGATAGGATAGGATAGAGGATAGGATAGGATAGAGGATAGGATAGGATAGAGGATAGGATAGGATAGAGGATAGGATAGGATAGAGGATAGGATAGGATAGAGGATAGAGGATAGAGGATAGAGGATAGAGGATAGAGGATAGAGGATAGAGGATAGAGGATAGAGGATAGAGGATAGGATAGGATAGAGGATAGGATAGAGGATAGGATAGAGGATAGGATAGGATAGAGGATAGGATAGGATAGAGGATAGGATAGGAAAGAGGATAGGATAGGATAGAGGATAGGATAGTATAGAGGATAGGATAGGATAGAGGATAGGATAGGAAAGAGGATAGGATAGGATAGAGGATAGGATACGATAGAGGATACGATAGGATAGAGTATAGGATAGGATAGAGGATAGGATAGGATAGAGGATAGGATAGGATAGACGATAGGATAGGATAGAGGATAGGATAGGATAGAGGATAGGATAGAGGATACTATAGGATAGAGGATAGGATAGAGGATAGGATAGGATAGAGGATAGGATAGAGGATAGGATAGGATAGAGGATAGGATAGGATAGAGGATAGGATACGATAGATGATACGATAGGATAGAGGATAGGATAGGATAGAGGATTGGATAGGATAGAGGAAAGGATAGGATATAGGATAGGATTGGATAGAGGAGAGGATCGGATAGAGGATAGGATAGGATAGAGGATAGGATAGGATAGAGGATAGGATAGGATAGAGGATAGGATACGATAGATGATACGATAGGATAGAGGATAGGATAGGATAGAGGATTGGATAGGATAGAGGAAAGGATAGGATATAGGATAGGATTGGATAGAGGAGAGGATAGGATAAAGGATAGGATAGGATAGAGGATAGGATAAAGGATAGGATAGGATAGAGGATACGATAGGATGGAGGATGCGATAGAGGATTGGATATGATAGACGATAGGATAGAGGATAGAATAGGATAGATGATATTATAGGATAGAGGAAAGGATATGATAGAGTAAACGATATTATAGAGGATAGGATAGAGGATAGGACAGGATACAGGATAGGATAGGATAGAGGATCGGATAGAGGATAGGATAGGATAGAGGATAGGATAGGATAGAGGATAGGATAGGATAGAGGATAGGATAGGATAGAGGATAGGATAGGATAGAGGATAGGATAGGATAGAGGATAGGATAGGATAGAGGATAGGATAGAGGATAGGATAGGATAGGATAGAGGATAGGATAGGATAGAGGATAGGATAGGATAGGATAGAGGATAGGATAGGATAGAGGATAGGATAGGATAGAGGATAGGATAGGATAGAGGATAGGATAGGATAGGATAGAGGATAGGATAGGATAGAGGATAGAGGATAGAGGATAGAGGATAGAGGATAGAGGATAGGATAATATAGAGGATAGGATAGGATAGAGGATAGGATAGGATAGAGGATAGGATAGGAAAGAGGATAGGATATGATAGAGTAAACGATATTATAGAGGATAGGATAGAGGATAGGACAGGATACAGGATAGGATAGGATAGAGGATCGGATAGAGGATAGGATAGGATAGAGGATAGGATAGGATAGAGGATAGGATAGGATAGAGGATAGGATAGGATAGACGATAGGATAGGATAGAGGATAGGATAGGATAGAGGATAGGATAGGATAGAGGATAGGATAGAGGATAGGATAGGATAGAGGATAGGATAGGATAGAGGATAGGATAGATGATAGGATAGGATAGAGGATAGGATAGAGGATAGGTTAGGATAGAGGATAGGATAGGATAGAGGATAGGATAGGAAAGGGGATAGGATAGGATAGAGGATAGGATAGTATAGAGGATAGGATAGGATAGAGGATAGGATAGGAAAGAGGATAGGATAGGATAGAGGATAGGATACGATAGAGGATACGATAGGATAGAGTATAGGATAGGATAGAGGATAGGATAGGATAGAGGATAGGATAGGATAGACGATAGGATAGGATAGAGGATAGGATAGGATAGAGGATAGGATAGAGGATAGGATAGGATAGAGGATAGGATAGAGGATAGGATAGGATAGAGGATAGGATAGAGGATAGGATAGGATAGAGGATAGGATAGGATAGAGGATAGGATACGATAGATGATACGATAGGATAGAGGATAGGATAGGATAGAGGATAGGATAGAGGATAGGATAGGATAGAGGATAGGATAGAGGATAGGATAGGATAGAGGATAGGATAGGATAGAGGATAGGATACGATAGATGATACGATAGGATAGAGGATAGGATAGGATAGAGGATTGGATAGGATAGAGGAAAGGATAGGATATAGGATAGGATTGGATAGAGGAGAGGATAGGATAGAGGATAGGATAGGATAGAGGATAGGATAGGATAGAGGATAGGATAGGATAGGATAGAGGATAGGATAGGATAGAGGATAGGATAGGATAGAGGATAGGATATGATAGAGGATACGATAGGATAGAGGATAGGATAGGATAGAGGATAGGATAGGATAGACGATAGGATAGGATAGAGGATAGGATAGGATAAAGGATAGGATAGAGGATAGAATAGGATAGATGATATTATAGGATAGAGGATAGGATATGATAGAGTAAACGATATTATAGAGGATAGGATAGAGGATAGGATAGGATAGAGGATAGGATAGAGGGTAGGATAGAGTATAGGATAGAGGATAGGATAGAGGATAGGATAGGATAGGATAGAGGATAGGATAGGATAGAGGATAGGATAGGATAGAGGATAGGATATAATAGAGGATAGGCTAGGATAGAGGATCGGATAGAGGATAGGATAGGATAGGATAGAGGATAGGATAGGATAGAGGAGAGGATAGGATAGAGGATAGGATAGAGGATAGGATAGGATAGAGGATAGGATAGAGGATAGGATAGGATAGAGGATAGGATAGGATAGAGGATAGGATAGGAAAGAGGATAGGATAGGATAGAGGATAGGATAGTATAGAGGATAGGATAGGATAGAGGATAGGATAGGAAAGAGGATAGGATAGGATAGAGGATAGGATACGATAGAGGATACGATAGGATAGAGTATAGGATAGGATAGAGGATAGGATAGGATAGAGGATAGGATAGGATAGACGATAGGATAGGATAGAGGATAGGATAGGATAGAGGATAGGATAGAGGATAGGATAGGATAGAGGATAGGATAGAGGATAGGATAGGATAGAGGATAGGATAGAGGATAGGATAGGATAGAGGATAGGATAGGATAGAGGATAGGATACGATAGATGATACGATAGGATAGAGGATAGGATAGGATAGAGGATTGGATAGGATAGAGGAAAGGATAGGATATAGGATAGGATTGGATAGAGGAGAGGATAGGATAGAGGATAGGATAGGATAGAGGATAGGATAGGATAGAGGATAGGATAGGATAGAGGATAGGATACGATAGATGATACGATAGGATAGAGGATAGGATAGGATAGAGGATTGGATAGGATAGAGGAAAGGATAGGATATAGGATAGGATTGGATAGAGGAGAGGATAGGATAAAGGATAGGATAGGATAGAGGATAGGATAAAGGATAGGATAGGATAGAGGATACGATAGGATGGAGGATGCGATAGAGGATTGGATATGATAGACGATAGGATAGAGGATAGAATAGGATAGATGATATTATAGGATAGAGGATAGGATATGATACAGTAAACGATATTATAGAGGATAGGATAGAGGATAGGACAGGATACAGGATAGGATAGGATAGAGGATCGGATAGAGGATAGGATAGGATAGAAGATAGGATAGGATAGAGGATAGGATAGGATAGAGGATAGGATAGGATAGAGGATAGGATAGGATAGAGGATAGGATAGGATAGAGGATAGGATAGGATAGAGGATAGGATAGGATAGAGGATAGGATAGGATAGAGGATAGGATAGGATAGAGGATAGGATAGGATAGGATAGAGGATAGGATAGGATAGAGGATAGAGGATAGAGGATAGAGGATAGAGGATAGAGGATAGAGGATAGAGGATAGAGGATAGAGGATAGAGGATAGAGGATAGAGGATAGAGGATAGAGGATAGAGGATAGGATAGGATAGAGGATAGGATAGGATAGAGGATAGGATAGGATAGAGGATAGGATAGGATAGAGGATAGGATAGGATAGAGGAGAGGATAGGAAAGAGGATAGGATATGATAGAGTAAACGATATTATAGAGGATAGGATAGAGGATAGGACAGGATACAGGATAGGATAGGATAGAGGATCGGATAGAGGATAGGATAGGATAGAGGATAGGATAGGATAGAGGATAGGATAGGATAGAGGATAGGATAGGATAGAGGATAGGATAGGATAGAGGATAGGATAGGATAGGATAGAGGATAGGATAGGATAGAGGATAGAGGATAGAGGATAGAGGATAGAGGATAGAGGATAGAGGATAGAGGATAGAGGATAGAGGATAGAGGATAGAGGATAGAGGATAGAGGATAGAGGATAGAGGATAGAGGATAGAGGATAGAGGATAGAGGATAGGATAGGATAGAGGATAGGATAGGATAGAGGATAGGATAGGAAAGAGGATAGGATAGGATAGAGGATAGGATAGTATAGAGGATAGGATAGGATAGAGGATAGGATAGGAAAGAGGATAGGATAGGATAGAGGATAGGATACGATAGAGGATACGATAGGATAGAGTATAGGATAGGATAGAGGATAGGATAGGATAGAGGATAGGATAGGATAGACGATAGGATAGGATAGAGGATAGGATAGGATAGAGGATAGGATAGAGGATAGGATAGGATAGAGGATAGGATAGAGGATAGGATAGGATAGAGGATAGGATAGAGGATAGGATAGGATAGAGGATAGGATAGGATAGAGGATAGGATACGATAGATGATACGATAGGATAGAGGATAGGATAGGATAGAGGATTGGATAGGATAGAGGAAAGGATAGGATATAGGATAGGATTGGATAGAGGAGAGGATAGGATAGAGGATAGGATAGGATAGAGGATAGGATAGGATAGAGGATAGGATAGGATAGAGGATAGGATACGATAGATGATACGATAGGATAGAGGATAGGATAGGATAGAGGATTGGATAGGATAGAGGAAAGGATAGGATATAGGATAGGATTGGATAGAGGAGAGGATAGGATAAAGGATAGGATAGGATAGAGGATAGGATAAAGGATAGGATAGGATAGAGGATACGATAGGATGGAGGATGCGATAGAGGATTGGATATGATAGACGATAGGATAGAGGATAGAATAGGATAGATGATATTATAGGATAGAGGATAGGATATGATACAGTAAACGATATTATAGAGGATAGGATAGAGGATAGGACAGGATACAGGATAGGATAGGATAGAGGATCGGATAGAGGATAGGATAGGATAGAAGATAGGATAGGATAGAGGATAGGATAGGATAGAGGATAGGATAGGATAGAGGATAGGATAGGATAGAGGATAGGATAGGATAGAGGATAGGATAGGATAGAGGATAGGATAGGATAGAGGATAGGATAGGATAGAGGATAGGATAGGATAGAGGATAGGATAGGATAGGATAGAGGATAGGATAGGATAGAGGATAGAGGATAGAGGATAGAGGATAGAGGATAGAGGATAGAGGATAGAGGATAGAGGATAGAGGATAGAGGATAGAGGATAGAGGATAGAGGATAGAGGATAGAGGATAGGATAGGATAGAGGATAGGATAGGATAGAGGATAGGATAGGATAGAGGATAGGATAGGATAGAGGATAGGATAGGATAGAGGAGAGGATAGGAAAGAGGATAGGATATGATAGAGTAAACGATATTATAGAGGATAGGATAGAGGATAGGACAGGATACAGGATAGGATAGGATAGAGGATCGGATAGAGGATAGGATAGGATAGAGGATAGGATAGGATAGAGGATAGGATAGGATAGAGGATAGGATAGGATAGAGGATAGGATAGGATAGAGGATAGGATAGGATAGGATAGAGGATAGGATAGGATAGAGGATAGAGGATAGAGGATAGAGGATAGAGGATAGAGGATAGAGGATAGAGGATAGAGGATAGAGGATAGAGGATAGAGGATAGAGGATAGAGGATAGAGGATAGAGGATAGAGGATAGAGGATAGAGGATAGAGGATAGGATAGGATAGAGGATAGGATAGGATAGAGGATAGGATAGGAAAGAGGATAGGATAGGATAGAGGATAGGATAGGATAGAGGATTGGATAGGATAGAGGAAAGGATAGGATATAGGATAGGATTGGATAGAGGAGAGGATAGGATAGAGGATAGGATAGGAAAGAGGATAGGATAGGATAGAGGATAGGATACGATAGAGGATACGATAGGATAGAGGATAGGATAGGATAGAGGATAGGATACGATAGATGATACGATAGGATAGAGGATAGGATAGGATAGAGGATTGGATAGGATAGAGGAAAGGATAGGATAGAGGATAGGATAGGATAGAGGATAGGATAGAGGATAGGATAGGATAGAGGATTGGATAGGATAGAGGAAAGGATAGGATAGAGGATAGGATAGGATAGAGGATAGGATAGGATAGAGGATAGGATAGGATAGAGGATAGGATAGGATAGAGGATAGGATAGGATAGAGGATAGGATAGGATAGGATAGAGGATAGGATAGGATAGAGGATAGGATAGGATAGAGGATAGGATAGGATAGAGGATAGGATAGGATAGAGGATAGGATAGGATAGAGGATAGGATAGGATAGAGGATAGGATAGGATAGGATAGAGGATAGGATAGGATAGAGGATAGAGGATAGAGGATAGAGGATAGAGGATAGAGGATAGAGGATAGAGGATAGAGGATAGAGGATAGAGGATAGAGGATAGAGGATAGAGGATAGAGGATAGAGGATAGAGGATAGGATAGGATAGAGGATAGGATAGGATAGAGGATAGGATAGGATAGAGGATAGGATAGGATAGAGGATAGGATAGGATAGAGGATAGGATAGGATAGAGGATAGGATAGGATAGAGGATAGGATAGGATAGAGGATAGGATAGGATAGAGGATAGGATAGGATAGAGGATAGGATAGGATAGGATAGAGGATAGGATAGGATAGAGGATAGAGGATAGAGGATAGAGGATAGAGGATAGAGGATAGAGGATAGAGGATAGAGGATAGAGGATAGAGGATAGAGGATAGAGGATAGGATAGGATAGAGGATAGGATAGAAAAGAGGATAGGATAGGATAGAGGATAGGATACGATAGAGGATACGATAGGATAGAGGATAGGATAGGATAGAGGATAGGATACGATAGATGATACGATAGGATAGAGGATAGGATAGGATAGAGGATTGGATAGGATAGAGGAAAGGATAGGATAGAGGATAGGATAGAGGATAGGATAGGATAGAGGATAGGATAGGATAGAGGATAGAATAGGATAGAGGATAGGATAGGATAGAGGATAGGATAGGATAGAGGATAGGATAGGATAGAGGATAGGATAGAGGATAGGATAGGATAGAGGATAGGATAGGATAGAGGATAGGATAGGATAGAGGATAGGATAGGATAGAGGATAGGATAGAGGATAGGATAGGATAGAGGATAGGATAGGATAGAGGATAGGATAGGATAGGATAGAGGATAGGATAGGATAGAGGATAGGATAGGATAGGATAGAGGATAGGATAGGATAGAGGATAGAGGATAGAGGATAGAGGATAGAGGATAGAGGATAGAGGATAGGATAATATAGAGGATAGGATAGGATAGAGGATAGGATAGGATAGAGGATAGGATAGGAAAGAGGATAGGATATGATAGAGTAAACGATATTATAGAGGATAGGATAGAGGATAGGACAGGATACAGGATAGGATAGGATAGAGGATCGGATAGAGGATAGGATAGGATAGAGGATAGGATAGCATAGAGGATAGGATAGGATAGAGGATAGGATAGGATAGAGGATAGGATAGGATAGAGGATAGGATAGGATAGAGGATAGGATAGGATAGGATAGAGGATAGGATAGGATAGAGGATAGAGGATAGAGGATAGAGGATAGAGGATAGAGGATAGAGGATAGAGGATAGAGGATAGAGGATAGAGGATAGAGGATAGAGGATAGAGGATAGAGGATAGGATAGGATAGAGGATAGGATAGGATAGAGGATAGGATAGGAAAGAGGATAGGATAGGATAGAGGATAGGATAGGATAGAGGATTGGATAGGATAGAGGAAAGGATAGGATATAGGATAGGATTGGATAGAGGAGAGGATAGGATAGAGGATAGGATAGGAAAGAGGATAGGATAGGATAGAGGATAGGATACGATAGAGGATACGATAGGATAGAGGATAGGATAGGATAGAGGATAGGATACGATAGATGATACGATAGGATAGAGGATAGGATAGGATAGAGGATTGGATAGGATAGAGGAAAGGATAGGATAGAGGATAGGATAGGATAGAGGATAGGATAGAGGATAGGATAGGATAGAGGATAGGATAGGATAGAGGATAGGATACGATAGAGGATAGGATAGGATAGAGGATAGGATAGGATAGAGGATAGGATAGGATAGAGGATAGGATAGGATAGAGGATAGGATAGGATAGGATAGAGGATAGGATAGGATAGAGGATAGGATAGGATAGAGGATAGGATAGGATAGAGGATAGGATAGGATAGAGGATAGGATAGGATAGAGGATAGGATAGGATAGAGGATAGGATAGGATAGGATAGAGGATAGGATAGGATAGAGGATAGAGGATAGAGGATAGAGGATAGAGGATAGAGGATAGAGGATAGAGGATAGAGGATAGAGGATAGAGGATAGAGGATAGAGGATAGAGGATAGAGGATAGAGGATAGAGGATAGAGGATAGAGGATAGGATAGAGGATAGGATAGGATAGAGGATAGGATAGGATAGAGGATAGGATAGGATAGAGGATAGGATAGGATAGAGGATAGGATAGGATAGAGGATAGGATAGGATAGAGGATAGGATAGGATAGGATAGAGGATAGGATAGGATAGAGGATAGGATAGGATAGAGGATAGGATAGGATAGGATAGAGGATAGGATAGGATAGGATAGAGGATAGGATAGGATAGAGGATAGAGGATAGAGGATAGAGGATAGAGGATAGAGGATAGAGGATAGAGGATAGAGGATAGAGGATAGAGGATAGAGGATAGAGGATAGGATAGGATAGAGGATAGGATAGAAAAGAGGATAGGATAGGATAGAGGATAGGATACGATAGAGGATACGATAGGATAGAGGATAGGATAGGATAGAGGATAGGATACGATAGATGATACGATAGGATAGAGGATAGGATAGGATAGAGGATTGGATAGGATAGAGGAAAGGATAGGATAGAGGATAGGATAGAGGATAGGATAGGATAGAGGATAGGATAGGATAGAGGATAGGATAGGATAGAGGATAGGATAGGATAGAGGATAGGATAGGATAGAGGATAGGATAGGATAGAGGATAGGATAGGATAGAGGATAGGATAGGATAGAGGATAGGATAGGATAGAGGATAGGATAGAGGATAGGATAGGATAGAGGATAGGATAGGATAGAGGATAGGATAGGATAGAGGATAGGATAGGATAGGATAGAGGATAGGATAGGATAGAGGATAGGATAGGATAGAGGATAGGATAGGATAGGATAGAGGATAGGATAGGATAGAGGATAGAGGATAGAGGATAGAGGATAGAGGATAGAGGATAGGATAATATAGAGGATAGGATAGGATAGAGGATAGGATAGGATAGAGGATAGGATAGGAAAGAGGATAGGATATGATAGAGTAAACGATATTATAGAGGATAGGATAGAGGATAGGACAGGATACAGGATAGGATAGGATAGAGGATCGGATAGAGGATAGGATAGGATAGAGGATAGGATAGGATAGAGGATAGGATAGGATAGAGGATAGGATAGGATAGAGGATAGGATAGGATAGGATAGAGGATAGGATAGGATAGAGGATAGAGGATAGAGGATAGAGGATAGAGGATAGAGGATAGAGGATAGAGGATAGAGGATAGAGGATAGAGGATAGAGGATA